>NC_069500.1:1250670753-1250898253 GCF_027579735.1 Bombina bombina
TCTTTTGATATTCAGAGGGCTGACTCACTTATTCATTGCCTTAATTAGGGTCATATACCTCTCTAGGGGCCCAATGATCAAAAGTTCTTCAGCATGGAAAGAAATAATTGTGCAGACTTCACAGTGGCTCAGCTCACTGAGTTTTCTTAGAAAAAGGGCAGAACCTCCAATTTCCAGAGAAGTAAAAGCTGCCTCCCAAAGAAGTAATAAATCTCCCTGGAAAAGAGAATTTCACAGAAAGAATGAAGTTAATAGGGGAGCACCTGACAATAATTTGAAGACGCAGTTTGCAGCAAATACAAATTACTCTGAAATATTTTCACTACAATTTAGGTTACATTTGCTTCTTGTTTAGAACATATTACTTTTCTGAAGTTGTAGGGACATTAAACACCTCAAGATATTAATATAAATTGTTTAATTACGTGTAGTAAGACAACTTTGCAATATACTTTCATTATTTATTCTGTTCACCTTTCCTGTAACTTAATTCTGAATATTGTAGGCTTTCCAATTCATGTTAAATATGGAGGTGCAGACATAGCTATATTCCATACAGTCATTGGTTGCACACTCTAGTAAGCCATTTATAACCATTTCTAATTTGCCTCAGCAGAAACGTTAACCTAAGTTAGAATATGGCGATGCTTTATGGGCATCAACTTTACCCTTATTTTTTCAAAATTTAACCCCTTAACGACCAACGACGTATGGGGTACGTCCTGCAAAAAAATGCAGTTAATGACCAAGGACGTACCCCGTACGTCGTTGGTCTTTGAAAGCAGTGGAAGCGATCCTGATCACTTCCAACTGCTTTCATGTTATAGCAGTGATGCCTCGATATTGAGGCATCCTGCTATAACATTTTTTAGCCCACCGATGAAGAGAGAGCCACCCTGTGGCCCTCTCTGCATCGGCCATCAATGGCCATGTTTGTTGGTGGGTGGGAGCTTACCCAGGGAGGCGGGTGGACGGCCATCGGTGGGGAAGGGTGCGAGATCGAGTGCGCGCGCGTGCGCGGGTGCGCGCGTGCACGTGAGTGGGTGCGCGCGCGTGCACGGCGGGTGGGAACCCTACACTATGGAACAAATGTTAAGTGTTACACGGTGGGAGAGAGGGTGGGAACATTAGAAAATAACTTGTAATTTAACGATCTGGGAGGGTGGGAGGTTGGGGGTTGAGGGGGGGCAGCTACACTACAGAAAATATAATTTTTAAAATAATAAAATATAATAAAAAACATATTTGATTTCAAACTGGGTACTGGCAGACAGCTGCCAGTACCCAATATGGCGCATAATAAGGCAGAGAGGGCGGTTAGAGAGCTGTTTGGAGGGGATCAGGGAGGTTGGGGGCTAAGGGGGGATCCTACAGAGCAGAATTATCTTTTTTTTTTTATTTTTTTAAATCCCAAAAAAACTCTTATTTTAGTACTGGCAGACTTACTGCCAGTACTTAAGATGGCGGGGACAATTGTGGGGTGGGGGAAGGAAGAGAGCTGTTTGGGAGGGATCAGGGGGTGTAATGTGTCATGTGGGAGGTTGATACCTACACTAAAGCTAAAATTAATCCTGCAAGCTCCCTACAAGCTCCCTAATTAACCCCTTCAATGCTGGGCATTATACACGTGTGGTGCGCAAGGGCATTTAGCTGCCTTCTAATTACCAAAAAGCAAAGCCAAAGCCATATATGTCTGCTATTTCTGAACAAAGGGGATCCCAGAGAAACTTTTACAACCATTTACGCCATAATTGCACAAGCTGTTTGTAAATAATTTCAGTGAGAAACCTAAAATTGTGAAAAATTTAACGCTTTATTTTTATTTGTTAGCATTTGGCGGTGAAATGGTGGCATGAAATATACCAAAATGGGCCTAGATCAATACTTTGGGTTGTCTACTACATTATACTAAAGCTAAAATTAACCCTAAAAGCTCCCTACAAGCTTCCTAATTAACCCCTTCAATGCTGGGCATAATACATGTGTGGTGCGCAGTGGCATTTTGCGGCCTTCTAAATACCAAAAAGCAATGCCAAAGCCATATATGTCTGGAATTTCTGAACAAAGGGGATCCCAGAGAAGCATTTACAACCATTTGTGCCATAATTGCACAAGTTGTTTGTAAATAATTTCAGTGAGAAACCTAAAGTTTGTGAAACAATTTGTGAAAAAGTGAACAATTTTTTTTATTTGATCGCATTTGGTAGTGAAATGGTGGCATGAAATATACCAAAATTGGCCTAGATCAATACTTTGGGATGTCTTCTAAAAAAAAATATATGCATGTCAAGGGATATTCAGGGATTCCTGAAAGATATCAGTGTCCCAATGTAACTAGCGCTAATTTTGAAAAAAAGTGGTTTGGAAATAGCAAAGTGCTACTTGTATTTATGGCCCTATAACTTGCAAAAAAAGCAAAGCACATGTAAACATTGGGTATTTCTAAACTCAGGACAAAATTTAGAAACTATTTAGCATGGGTGTTTTTTGGTGGTTGTAGATGTGTAACAGATTTTGGGGGTCAAAGTTAGAAAAAGTGTGTTTTTTTCCATTTTTTCCTCATATTTTATAATTTTTTTATAGTAAATTATAAGATATGATGAAAATAATGGTAGCTTTAGAAAGTCCATTTAGTGGCGAGAAAAACTGTATATAATATGTGTGGGTACAGTAAATGAGTAAGAGGAAAATTACAGCTAAACACAAACACTGCAGAAATGTAAAAATAGCCTTGGTCCCAAACAGACAGAAAATGGAAAAGTGCTGTGGTCATTAAGGGGTTAAACAACTCATATAATTTTATATGTAGAAATTATTCTCAGGCTAATCTTTTCTCTAAATACATCATTTAAGAAATTGAATGTGTATTTAAATAAGTGCATTTTGAATTTTGAGCAAACTTCACCTGCCTACATCTGACTACATAAATCTTGGAACACCTCAGTTCAGCCTAGAGAACTTCGCTATCCCTCTGACTTTCTGAAACTGACAGGATAATTTCACATAGAACAAATGCAAAGAGCAATGCAGCTCATAAAATATACACATAAATATATCAATTATGACTCTAATTTGTTAAAGTGGCACAGAAACTTTCAAAGAATAATTGGACCTTGTAAAATTACAATCCTATACACACTGCTATATGCAGAATCTAAAATACAAAATAAAAAGTGCAAAGCTTAAATGTGATAAAACTTGAAGGGACATGAAACCCAATTGTGTTCTTTCATGATTCAGATAGAGAATACAATTTTAAACAGCTTTGCAATTTATTTATATTATTTAATGTGCTTCCTTCTCCTATTATCCTTTGCTAAAAGGTTTATCTAGGTAAGATCAGGAGCAGCAAATAACCTAGATTCTAGCTTATGATTGGTGGCGGCATATATATATATATATACCGATTGTCATTAACTCACCCATGTGTTAGAAACCAGTAGTGCATTGCTGCTCCTTCAACAAATAATACCAAGAGAATGAAACAAATTAGATATTAGAAGGAAATTAGGAAGTTGTTTTAAAATTGTATTCTCTATCTGAATCATGAATTCATTTTTTAGGGTTTCATGTCCCTTTAAAGTAATATAAAATACAAAGCACAAAGTGTAAATCTAACAAAACTCTCATATCATGCTTTGTTATATTGCACTGAACGTGTGTCTCCTTCACATCCAGAAATGCAGAGAATACCATTTAGAGAGGTGTTGCCTTTCTAGAATATTGTGAGGGATCTCACAGATCATCCGGCCCTAAGTTACATGGTGACTACATTAAATAGGCATGAAAGTCAAAATGAAACTTTCATGGTTCAGATGGAGCGTGCAATTTTAAGAGACTTTTCAACTTAGTTATATCAAACGGAATAAGTACAATTAGTGCACTTAGATAAAAAACAGTTATCTTAAATTGTTTATACTTCTGTTTAGAATAAATAAAAAAATGTGTATATTGCAAATAATAATTGAAACTATATTAAGATGTTAAGTATGTTAACAAAATTAGACCGTTGTTTACTTTGGAAGATCATTATAAGGAAAACATATACTTAGTTTTAAAAGAATAGACAATTTTTTAAAGTATTCTCCAACTAGTACCCTTGCATAATGCACAGACAAAAATACTGTAAATAGAGGCTTTTACATGTTATTTCTGTTTTTTATTGTCTATCTATCTATCTATTTATCTATCTATCTTTATTTTAAGAAATATAACCTGTATTTTATTTTCTGCTTCCTTTTGCAGCTGAATAACAACCCTAAACTGCCATCATCCCTACTGCAATCTGTTACACCTAATTGTGGTCAATGTGTTTTTAATCCCTTGTATCATCCACCCTTACCTTTAGATCACTTGTTGTTTACTGATACAAATGGTGTTTTGCTAAGATGCATTACACATATTCACTCTGATTAATTTGAATACAAAACAGTTTAAAGGAACAGTAAACATGCTGTAGTTACATTGTCTTGTTGTCTTGGTATAAAATAACAAAGGAACCAAGTCTAAACATTGTAAACCAAATTAACGTATTGTTTGCTGCAATTGATTTTCAGATACCAAAGTCCGTCCAACATTTTACGCCTTATTTGTAAGAGCCCATTAGGGTTTGAGTCTGTAGGCAGCAAGGTTAGTAACAGTCATTAAAGGAATAGTCAACACCAGAATTTTTGTTGTTTAAAAAGAAAGATAACCCATTTATTACCCATTACCAGTTTTGCATAGCCAACACAGTTAAATAAATACACTTTTTACTTATGTGATTACCTTGTATCTAAGCCTTTGCAGACTGCCCCCTTATTTCAGTTCTTTTGACAGACTTGCATTTTAGCCAATCAGTGCTCACTCCAGGGTAACTTCACATGCATGAACTCAATGTTATCTATATGAAACACATGAACTAATGCCCTCTAGTGGTCAAAATGCATTCAGATTGAAGGCAGCCTTCATGGTCTAAGAAATTAGAACCTCCTAGGTTTAGCTTTCCACTAAGAATACCAAGAGAACAAAGCAAAAGTGGTGATAAAAGTAAATTGGAAAGTTGTTTAAAATTACATTTTCTATTTAAATCATAAAAGTTTTTTTTGGACTTGACTGTCCCTTTAAGTTAGTATAAAGTGAATTGATTTGCAATTGTTGTCTATTAAAGTTAATTAGGGAAATGTATGTAGCAGAGTTAGCCTTGATAAAAGTGCAGTGTGGATTTACAGTTCTGAGAGTTAGAAAAGCCACAATTTTCACAGCTAAATTACATGAAATGGGGCAAAATAAATAACGAAAGTATATTGCACAGTTCTTTTACTACATATATCTGAACATAATATATTAAAATCATTTAAAAATAAGTTTCATAAAACACGTACATTTTTTTAACATTGAAGCAATGATATTTAGTATGAAATCCATAAATCATATTTAAAACTGTATATTACAATTTTAAATAATAATAATAATAATAAATAGATCATACATTATTTGTTTTAAACTTAAAGTGAATGTAAACTTTGATGCTAAAGTGCCCGGTTTTTAAAAATTTGATTAAAAACAGAAGCATCAAAATTTACATTTCACTCCTGTTGTGAAAAAAATACCTTTTAATCTTGACAGCAGCTCCAGCTCCCTCTGCCCGTCGCAAAGCCTCTTCCTGTGTCTAAGATGAGGAATCCGGCTTCCTCCAATCATGGCATTGAATCAGACACTGATTCCCCCTGGGGGGAAAGCCGTGATTGCAGGATGACCTATCCATCATTTTTGACATCAGAAATGGCTTGCGACGACCGGAGGATGCTGCAGCTGCTGTCAAGTTTAAAAAGTAAGTTTTTTTTTACAACAGAAGTGAAATGTAAATTTTGATGAATTAAAGTGCCCCTGTTTTTAATCGAATTTTTAAAAACCGGGCACTTTAGCATCAAAATTTACATTCACTTTAACTAGAATATATATAAATATGAACTTAAAAAGGGTACTATTTTTAAAATTCTTTCAAGAAAATTAATTATACTAAAGTATACACATATAGGGCTGGATTACAAGTGGAGCGCTAATTTAACGTGCGCCTGTAAACGGGCAAGTTTTCCTGTTTACGGGCGCATTTTAAATAACCAGCCATTACGAGTGACTGGTTAATGCTACTGCATACTCGCGGTAGCAAGCACTTTGTGCTAGGAAAAGGTCAGATCTATGGTTAATTAAAAAAATGCCCGCCAATTGCCCCCCAAAATAAAGTGTACAATTCCTTTTTAAAAATAAAAAAAGTGAAAAGTGCCTTTACATAGCAGTCTATGGGGACTGTTAATATAGATGCATATACTTATATACATATATATTTATGTGTTTATATGTGTATATAGTTACACATATAAACACATAAATATATATGTATATATTCATAAACATATATATTTACACTTTCCTGCCCAACTCTGCACCCTTACCTCCTTAGCTGCGCTAGGTTCTGTGCCATGTCTATCGGCATCAGAACAAGGCTCCCATGGAGCCTATGGAAACGCGCTCTCGTGAGCGCAAAGCTTCCATGCAATGCGAATGCGAGGTCCACTCGTAATCTGACCCATAGTGTACAAACATGATGATTTACAAGCAAAGTGTAGTAGTGAACACAAATATTATGATATATGATTTTTACAAAAAAGTAAGTTTATTGACATATATTACACACATTGCTTATGTAACTAAAACAATTGTTTGTGATAGTTAACATATCCTATATCTTTAAAAAACACAAATGCAAAGATTATGTGCAGATTTCTTGATTAAATTGCCTGTTATTTTAGTTAATTCATTTTTACAGTTAAGAGAACAGGTGCAAATATATAATGTGATATCTTATTGTATATGAACATGGTGTGCATAAATATACTTTAATGCATTGTCCCAATTATAGGCTAGATTACAAGTGCAGCGCTGCATTATCGTGCTCCTACAAGCGGGAGCGCAACAATTTACCAGCCTTTACAAGATCTCTGTTTAATTTTCTAAAAGTGCCCCAAATGCCTGCGAAATAGAGGGCATCATAGTTAAAAATCTAGCACTAGGCCTTTTTTCAGGCTTTAAAGTGGATGGGGTGTGGTTTAAAAAGTGCCTTAACAATGCGTTCGCAGTGCGATTTACTTGTAATACCAACACACATTATTGTGTGCTGGTATTACAGAGTGGAGCACAAATATCCCTTGCACGCAAGTGATATTTAGCGCTCCACTTGTATTCTAGCCCTATATGTCATTACAATATGGCCTATCCCTTACACTTTTAGGGCCAGATTACAAGTGAGGTGTGCTATTTTGTGCTTTTGCTCACATGCAAACACTGACAGAAGTAAACTTTTAATGTATGAGTTAGAGTGCGTATTAAAAGTGGAAAGTAAAATGTTTGCCCATGACCAAAATCAGACGCATGCTAACTTGACTTCGGATATCATGACTGTGCTAACTTCTTCTAACCATAGATTTTAATGGAGAGCGCAAACTGGAAAAAAAACTAACAACGATTGCACGCTAACCTGATACGCATTAGACCAACTGCGCTAACCCAAATGTAGTTGTGCATATTTTATATTCCAATGTTCTTCACATATCAGAACATATTATATATATATATATATATATATATATATATATATATATATATATATATATATATATATATATGAATGTATTTTTTGTAAAATATATATCTAGTGTTGCGGAATCTGTTGATAATAATGTGTATATATATATATATATATATATATATATACATACATACACAATATAGGTACAGTATATACAGAAATATAGGAATATCTATTTTAAAATGTGAAGAATGTAGGATATTTACAGTACATACACAGTAAAATATATTATTAAAATTCAATAAATATGAATCTTGTTTTCAAGTATTTCAATGGCAGTGGAAAAGGCTCCAAAGTAAATATACATATGTATACATGTACACAAATAAACAAATACACATATGTACATAATTTGTACATACATACACATGTATATGTATCTATATATACATTATAACCCTTTCCATTCAAACACCTTGTCATATACCATATACCTTTTGAACCCTTGCAACTTTTTTTGTTGTTGTATTTATATGATTCCTTTTATTAGATAGTGTATATATGAGCGTAACTATTAATTTCAATGAATTTATATTGTGTTTATTGAAACTTTTTATTTAACCCTTTACGCAAGGTCTTCAGTTGCACTCGACGAGCGCAAATTTAGTTTGCGCTTGTGTGGTTGTATCCATTCTCAAATTGTAATACACGTGCAAGTTAACCTGGGTATAATATTTTAATATCATGTGCACTAACATTAGCACACCACTTGTATTCTAGCCCTTTATATCATGCCCTTTTCTCTCCAACTGAATGCAAGGTATTGATGCAGTGTCAAGTTGCCTACACCATCGCACATAATTAGAATGCAAGAGAGAAGGCATATGATCTTTTCTATATGTGGATGAGATATGAGAGTTTTTTTTTTATCATGAGAGGATGAGAGCTACTGAAATCCTATTGGCTGTTCAAATCAGCCAATAGGATGAGAGCTACTGAAATTATATTGGCTATTTAAATCAGCCAATAGGATTTCAGTAGCTTTCATCCTATTGGCTGATTTGAATTTCAAAAATCAAATCAGCCAATAGGAATGCAAGGGACACCATTTTGAAAAGGCTCCCTTGCATTAAAGATTCAGTGTACGGCTGCGACCATATGAAGAGCACGCTCCGCGCCGAATGTCTTGAAGGATGAACCTGCTCCGCGCAGCCGGGATGAAGATAGAAGACACCGCCGGGATGAAGATAGAAGATGCTGCCTGTATGCAGATAGAAGACGCAGAATGGATGGATGACGACCTCGCTTCCTGGATGAAGACTTCTTGCCGTCTGATGTCCGGACTTCAGAAACTTTAAGTCGATCGTCGGGGGTTAGTGTTAGTTTTTTTTAACTTTTTTGGGGTGTTTTTTTTTTATTAGATTAGGGTTTGCACTTTTTTAAAAGAGCTAAATGCCCTTTTAAGGGCAATGCCCATATTAATGCCCTTTTCTGGGCAATGGGTAGCTTAGGTTTTTGTTAGTTATTTTTTTTTTATTTTGGTGGGTTGTTGGGTGGTGGGTTTTTACTGTTGGGGGGGGGGGTCTTTGTATTTTTTTACAGGAAAAAGAGCTGATTTCTTTAGGGCAATGTCCTGGGACGCCAAAAATTGAGTGGTACACCCTCTACCTCCAAGATCCCTAACACATTCTAAAGTCAGTAGTTATGAGTTTTACACTACAACGCCGTAGCATAAAACTCATAACTAAAGTGCTAAAAAGTACACTAACACCCATAAACTACCTATTAACCCCTAAAACGAGGCCCTCCCGCATCACCGCCACTATAATAAACATATGAACCCCTAAAACGCCGCACTCCCACCTTGCAAACACTATTTAAATATTATTAACCCCTAATCTGCCGCTCCGGACATCGCCGCCACCTACATTATACTTATTAACCCCTAATCTGCCGCTCCGGACATCACCGCCACCTACTTTATACTTATTAACCCCTAATCTGCTGCCCCCAATGTCGCCGCAACCTACCTACACTTATTAACCCCTAATCTGCCTCCCCCAACGTCGCCGCCACAATATTACATTTATTAACCTTTAAACCTAAGTCTAACCCTAACACCCCCTAACTGAAATATAATTTAAATAAATCTAAATAAAATTACTATCATTAACTACATTATTCCTATTTAAAACTAAATACTTACCTATAAAATAAACGCTAAGCTAGCTACAATATAACTAATAGTTACATTGTAGCTAGCTTAGGCTTTATTTTTATTTTACAGGCAAGTTTGTATTTATTGTAACTAAGTAGAATAGTTACTAAATAGTTATTAACTATTTAATAACTACCTAGCTAACACCTAACACTACACTAAAATTAAATAAATTCCCTAAATTAAATACAATTAAATAAATTAAATACAATTAGCTAAATCACAAAAAAACACTAAATTACAGAAAATAAAAAACAAATTACAGATCTTTAAACTAATTACACCTAATCTAATAGCCCTATCAAAATAAAAAAGCCCATCCAAAATAAAAAAAAACCCTAGCCCAAAAATACAAACACCCCCCCAACAGTAAAACCCACCACCCACACAACCAACCCCCCAAATAAAATACTAACTAAAAAACCTAAGCTCCCCATTGGCTCTATTGTGGCCCAAAGTCCCTAATCTAAAAAAAAAAAAAGGCCCAATACACCCTTAAAAAAATCCTAACACTAACCCCTGAAGATTCACTTACCGGGAGAAGTCTTCATCCAAGCGGCAAGATACCCTCAACGAAGCCAGCAGAAGTGGTCTTTGTTGTATTGTAGCTAGCTTAGGGTTTATTTTATAGGTAAGTATTTAGTTTTAAATAGGAATAATGTAGTTAATGATAGTAATTTTATTTAGATTTATTTAAATTCTATTTCAATTAGGGGGTGTTAGGGTTAGGGTTAGACTTAGGTTTAGGGGTTAATAAATTTAATATAGTGGCAGCGACGTTGGGGGCGGCAGATTAGGGGTTAATAAGTGTAGGTAGGTGGCGGCGACATTGGGGGCGAGAGATTAGGGGTTAATAAATATAATGTAGGTGTCTGCGATGTTGGGGGCAGCAGATTAGGGGTTAATAAATATAATGTAGGTGGCGGCTATGTCCGGAGCGGCAGATTAGGGGGTTGATAAATATAATGTAGGTGTCGGCGATGTTGGGGATGGCAGATTAGGGGTTAAAAAGTGTAAGATTAGGGGTGTTTAGACTCGGGGTTCATGTTAGGGTGTTAGGTGTAAACATAAAATGTGTTTCCCCTTAGGAATCAATGGGGCTGCGTTAAGGAGTTTTACACTGCTTTTTGGCAAGTGTTAGACATTCTTTTAAGCTGGCTCTCCCCATTGATGTCTATTGGGAAATCGTGCACGAGGGCGTATAACCAGCATACCATTCACTTAAGCAGCGCTGGTATTGGGGTGCGGTAAGGAGCACAATTTTGCTCTACGCTCACTTCTTGCCTTTTAACGCCGGGTTTGTAAAAAACCCGTAATAGCAGCGCTGCAGGAAAGTGAGCGGTGAGAAAAAAATGATCGTTAGCACAGCACAGCTCCTAACACAAAACTCATAATCTAGCCGTATGTCAGGGAGGGAAGGTGATCATAAACTGAAATTCTGGAATTAGTTAACAAATCACAGCAACTTAAGGGAGAAGGGAAAAAAGTGTCTGTTATAACCTTAAGAAAAAAGCAGCTGAGCAGTAGAAAGGATGGATTCATTTGAAAGGGCAGTGTAATAAAATCTGAATACCAATGGTGCCTGTCTGTCTTGGGATGGGTTTAGGGTGTGAGTGAAGGACAGGTCTACTGTTGATCAGTTTAACAGTGAAGGCACTGTCTGACTAAGGTGAGGCAGAATACAGTAATGGCTAGTATATAGTTATGAGTACTGCATTCTCATATGTGTGTGTGTGTGTGTACATATATATATATATATATATGTGTATATATATATATATATATATATATAAAGTGTGTGTGTGTATATATATATATATGCAAATGTATGTATGTATATATATATATATATATATATATATATATATATATATATATATAAAAGCAGAGACTGCACTAACCAGATTTGTGAAAAAAGTAAAAACTTTTATATGCCACAATAAAAAGTTTTTACGTTTTTTCACAAATCCAGTGAATGCAGCCTGTGCTTTTATAATTTGGATTTAATTTTGACTGAGCACCCTGGTCACTGTCTTATAAGAAATGGGAGTTCAGATTCATGTGGAATGTTGTTGTTTTTTTATGTTGACAAAATTTACAAGATTTGTAAAAAGAGCAAATACACCCATTGAGTATATTTTTCTTCTAGAAGAACAAATATAGATGAGTACCATCACTTTCTAACCAATCATTGTGTAGCAGGATTAGGCAAACTGCTGCATACTTTAATATGGAATATGTGTGTGTTTGGGTGGGTACAATATGGAGATAGGAAAAGCAGGTAAGCTATACATTAATATATAATATATAAACTTAATATAATATATAAAGTTAAGTAATATAAACTTTAATAAATCATTAACGAAGGGGGTATAATTCCATTCTATTTAATATTTAAACATGAACTATACATTTATCTTTGTTTTATATTTACATAGCTATGCGCTCATTGTCATTTATAGACAGTAATGTGAGTTGGAATGTAATTATATTCCTGTTGACACAAGTAGATATAATTGTATGATATTTATAGATACTGTATATAAACTCCTCAAATAATATTCTACTAGATAATTTGGTGACACCCTATAGACATTCCTATTAACAGCTTTGAATCAGTATGTTATACAAAAGGAACTCAAAACCTTTCTGATATAACAATCATGTTATTTTCTCCCCAAAATACACAAACGGAACCTCTGGGGGCGCCAATAATAAAGTATGTTAATTCATATCCTTCGTGGGCATCCGAAAGTGAAAGAAGGCGGCCACTCGTGCCATTAGGTTTATTTTCAGAGCCGGATTTATTCTTGTGAACAGAGCATCGCACTACGATCATGAAAGATCTGAATGCACATACCTACCAGCGATCATTGGCAAAAATTTCATAACTGGTAGTTTAGCAGGTTTTGTAGATTATTTTCTTCAAGTATATATCTGTCAATTTCTATCAAATATTTAGGTAGTAAAAATATTTTGAGTGATTAAAAATATAGTTTAGTATGTTTTTGTTTTTTATGGATGACCATAGATTTGTCACAACAGGAGCAGGTATAGCAGTAATGATATGTAAAATATCAAGTGACAACAATCCTTTTCTGTAATTTAGCACCTATTCAATTTATCCTGTTAAAATTATTTATGGTTAATAATGTTTTTACCTACAGCTGTGTGACTCTGCTTTGGAGGCCAGGTCCGTGCAAACGTATGCCAACATTGAGACCAAAAACATCTGGTATAATAATAAATGTGGTGCTGACTTGGTCCTCTAACGATTATACATAAATGGTGGGATCTTTTTTGGAGAGCTGATAGTCAACTTTCCTAAAGAAGTTTTGCCAAGTAATTTTGTTGCAATTTACTTAAAAATATGAGCATCAAAATGTTTGCTCTTAATTTGTTTACGAAAGAAGGTTGTAAAACATTTTTTAATCTTGTGATGGTGACAGTTTTATAAATGCAATGTCATAATCGATAACGAATAAAGGAAATCCGTAAGCGCAAGCTGCAAGTTTATGCATTTGACAGATTATTATGGACAGTCACAGGTTTTTTTTAAGGGGTTTCTACAGACTGAATATTCTGTAATAAAAGATCAGAAAGATAGAAATATGGTTAAAAACATGAATAGAGTAGAGATGATGCAAGACAAGAAAAAATTAAACTATAAAAAGATTTCATTTATCATAACATTTAATATTGAGCAATAAGCAGTTACTAGAAACACATTTACATATCTTGCTTGCTGATGACATGTTAGGCCAAGTGTTACCTAATCCCCCCCTGATAAATTTTAGAAAGCGGGCAACCAGAAACCTATTTATCTGTTAGTTTGTAAACAGATACTGAGACACAAAAATATTACTAGAAGTATTTTTTTTTTACTTGTGGAAAGTGTGCAGCTGGAGATTTAATTTGTGAAAGAGCGAAGAAAAACATCTGTGGTAAATATAGATGAGTCTATGAATAATCTGTTTTCGGTGAGTGCATAAGACACAGATCTGCTTTTTATTTCATTTGTTACTGTTATACTATGTTTTGTTTTCCATCACTTTAATGTGCCTTTAAGATTTCCTTTACTCTATTTGCATGGCAAGCCAGATATGAGAGGGAACATTTAGTGCGCTTTCTGTATTGTGGTGCAACGTCTATTTGCTTATCTGTCTATTAATCATTGGCACCTAAGAACAATACATTTAAGATGTTTTATAGTAATAGGGCTGGCACGGTGCTACTGCACTTGTACTCAGATGTTACAAAATCCTCTCTCCTCTACCTATGTACAGTGATATCTGCGCTAATGTTGTATACATGATGATGAATGTAAATAGTTCCAGGTCATATGTTGCAATACGCTTTCACTTGTGCCGTTTAGTACAGTTAATGATAAAACTGCACTTGTGAAATCCACCCACTATCCTTCTAAATGGAATCATTAAGGGCAAGGATACTGCCAGAAAGCCAAACTGTTTTATCTACTGTTATGGACATTTTGTTTTGAACTTTTAAAGTATATTTTACTATTTAGAAATATTGTTTAATAAATTATTGAATGTATTATCCCTTCTATATATTATTATGGGCGTTGTCCCCTTTAACACTTGACTATAAATCTTAACATAAAAATAAATTCCCATTTCTCTCCACCCTACATATTTTGACATATAAAATATACATTTAATTTTATTACACACATATTTACACATTGTTTTTCTTAGTGTTTATGACATATGTCTTTATTTAAGAAAATAACACTGTGACTGTGTGTGTGTATGAGTGTTTGTGTGTATTTGTGAGAGTGTGTGTGTGTGTGAGTATGTGTGTTCGTGTGTGTATGTATGAGAGAGAGTGTATGTGTGAGAGAGAGTGTGTGTGTGTGGTGGCGTATGTGTGAGAGAGAGTGTATGTGTGAGAGAGAGTGTATGTGTGAGAGAGAGTGTATGTGTGAGAGAGTGTGTGTATGTATGTGGGAGAGTGTGTGTATGTATGTGTGAGAGAGTGTGTGTATGTATGTGTGAGAGAGTGTGTGTATGTATGTGTGAGAGAGAGTGTGTATGTGTGAGAGAGTGTGTGTATGTATGTGTGAGAGAGTGTGTGTATGTATGTGTGAGAGAGTGTGTGTATGTATGTGTGAGAGAGTGTGTGTGTATGTGTGAGAGAGAGTGTGTGTGTATGTGTGTGAGAGAGTGTGTGTGTATGTGTGAGAGAGTGTGTGTGTATGTGTGTGTGAGAGTGTGTGTGTATGTGTGTGAGAGAGTGTGTATGTGTGTGTGTGTATGTGTGTGAGAGTGTGTGTGTGTGAGAGTGTATGTGTGTGAGAGAGTGTATGTGTGTGAGTGTGTATGTTAGTGTGTATGTGTGAGAGAGAGTGTGTGTGTATGTGTGAGAGAGAGTGTGTGTGTATGTGTGAGAGAGTGTGTGTGTATGTGTGAGAGAGTGTGTGTGTATGTGTGAGAGAGAGTGTTTGTGTATGTGTGTGAGAGAGTGTGTGTATGTGTGTGAGAGAGTGTGTATGTGTGTGAGAGAGAGTGTGTGTGTATGTGTGTGAGAGAGAGTGTGTGTGTGTATGTGAGAGAGTGTGTGTGTGTGTATGTGTGTGGGAGAGTGTGTGTGTATGTGTGTGAGAGAGTGTGTGTGTATGTGTGTGAGAGAGTGTGTGTGCATGTGTGTGAGAGAGAGTGTGTATGTGTGTGAGAGAGAGTGTGTGTGTGTATGTATGTATGTATGTGTGAGAGAGTGTGTATGTGTGAGAGAGAGTGTGTGTGTGTGTGTGTATGTGTGAGAGAGAGTGTGTGTGTATGTGTGAGAGAGAGTGTTTGTGTATGTGTGTGAGAGAGTGTGTGTATGTGTGTGAGAGAGTGTGTATGTGTGTGAGAGAGAGTGTGTGTGTATGTGTGTGAGAGAGAGTGTGTGTGTGTATGTGAGAGAGTGTGTGTGTGTGTATGTGTGTGAGAGAGTGTGTGTGTATGTGTGTGAGAGAGTGTGTGTGTATGTGTGTGAGAGAGTGTGTGTGCATGTGTGTGAGAGAGAGTGTGTATGTGTGTGAGAGAGAGTGTGTGTGTGTATGTATGTATGTATGTGTGAGAGAGTGTGTATGTGTGAGAGAGAGTGTGTGTGTGTGTGTGTATGTGTGAGAGAGAGTGTGTGTGTATGTGTGAGAGAGTGTGTGTGTTGTGTGAGAGAGTGTGTGTATGTGAGAGAGTGTGTGTATGTAAGAGAGTGTGTGTATGTGAGAGAGTGTGTGTATGTGTGTGAGAGAGTGTGTGTGTATGTGTGTGAGAGTGTGTATGTGTGTGTGTATGTGTGTGAGAGAGTGTGTGTGTATGTGTGTGAGAGAGAGTGTGTATGTGTGTATGTGTGTGAGAGAGTGTGTGTGTGTGTGTATGTGTGTGAGAGAGTGTGTGTGTATGTGTGTGTGAGAGAGTGTGTGTGTGTATGTGTGTGAGAGAGTGTGTGTGTATGTGTGTGAGAGAGAGTGTGTATGTGTGTATGTGTGTGAGAGAGAGTGTGTGTGTGTGTGTATGTGTGTGAGAGAGTGTGTGTGTATGTGTGTGTGAGAGAGTGTGTGTGTGTATGTGTGTGAGAGAGTGTATGTGTGTGAGAGAGTGCGTGTATATGTATGTGTGTGAGAGAGTGTGTGTGTATGTGTGTGTGAGAGAGTGTGTGTGTATGTATGTGTGAGAGAGTGTGTGTGTATGTATGTGTGTGTGAGAGAGTGTGTGTGTATGTATGTGTGAGAGAGTGTGTGTGTATGTATGTGTGTGAGAGAGTGTGTTTGTATGTGTGTGCAAGAGATTAAAGTAGAGCGAGGAAAAGGGCATAGAGAGGAGGCAGAGAGAGAAAGAGTGAGGGTGGATTAGAATGTCGGATGAGACTAAGTAATACTTGTCCAAAACTATACTGTGACTTTGTGCGTTCCACTACAAACATATAAACTTATTGTTCAAACTTTCCAATGATTCATTTTCCTGATATAACTAAGGGCCTGATGATCTAACTCTCACCTCCATGGAGAGAAATCACACAAAAAAAAATATTTTTTGAAAATTGTATTGTAATGTAGGAGACTATACTTTCACATACAGAGCCCAATACAGCTAGATAGACAATTATCCAGTTAAAATTTGTCTTTCTAAAAATCTTTGAGGGACCTAACAGTAATGATGAGACATCTTAGAGAATTTCATTAGGGCAGTTTTAGAATATCAGGTCCTAAGTGTTAAAGGTACAGTATGCACCAAATTTCACATAACTGCATGTAATAGGGACCACTATAAAGAAGAATATGCACAGATGCTGGTCTAAAAATCCAGTATACAACCTTTTAAAAACTTACTTAGAAGCTCCCAGTTTAGCACTGTTGAAGAGGTTTGGCTGGGACACCCAGTGAAAAAGGCTGGGTAAACAAGAAGTGCAGACACCTCCATCTTCCCTGAATATAAAAGGGCAGATAACATAAACAGGAGCCAGCAGGAGTCTGTAAAGCTAAGTATACACCTGACACTGTGGGGCTTAGTTAGGAGTCTGAAAATCAGCACAATGTTATTAAAGAAGGATTAATTGCTAAGTATAAGTATTAAAAAATAAGCAAAACTATACATTGTTACAAAAACACTCCCAGATAGGATATATAAATGGATTATCTACAAAACATTTATGCAAAGAAAAATCTAATGTACAAGGCAAACCACACAACTGTTATGCACTTTCTGGGATTCCTCCTATTTGAGAGTTCTGTCCTGCTGTCCCACCTTCTACTCTTTAGGGTCAATTTCTGGCATCACTTTAATACACTGTCTTGTGAAATGCTTTTGCAATGCCGCCCCTGCACATTCACGGCCAATTGGCTGCTAGCAGGGGGTATCAATCATCCTGATCTGATCGGGATGATTGCAGTTCGCCATGGAGAAGTTAAGAAGCAGCGCTCTTACGACTGCTGCTTCTTAACTTTTGTTGCCGGCGAGCCGGAAACTAGGGGGGTAGATAGCAGCATCCGCGCTTATTAAATCTACCCCCATATGTTGACATTTCTGTAAAAGGAACTCAAACCTTAATCCGGGATGCTCAACGCTGCCCTGGGTTGCTTGGCTCCACCCCTGGACATACTATACTCCATCACAGACCTCTTAGTTTAGCCCCTTTAGGCTTTAAAGTTAAAATGTTGGGATTTTTAGTTTAGAAATATTAAATGCATCCTCCTCAATTGAACTATACTCCCAAATTAGAACTCAAATTATATTTTTACATTTTGTTGTATTGGCTTTAAGAGTTAAACATAAAAATATAAAATCATAACATCATAATAACAATACAACATATTGCAAAATTTCCAAAGGAAAGTAAAATTATGTACAGTATGTGCTGGAGTCGTTTAGATGTGGTACTCCAAGCCAGCAAACGAAGCAACCAAGCAATAGCTTATGGCAATAAATGGTATCAGTCAATATATAAGGAATAATTCTGTAACTTATAGTGATTTTCCCCTCAATATGTTTATAAAATCATAATGGGAAGAAAGAATGTGATAATGAACAGGGCTGAGCAAGTAAGACCTGGAGGTTACATAATACAGTAATAAAGGTAATTCACAATGGCACCTTTTCCTACAGCTTATGATAACTATTATGAAACTTGAAGTGGTAGAGGGTTCCCAGCTTCCTACTATAAGAATGAAACATTTCATGCTAAGTTATGACTATACATTGCATGACAAGAAGTACCAAGAAATCTAACTAAACAATATATATAAACAACTGAACAAAACAACAAATGGATACTATCTGAATTACTAGCAGCCAGGTAGAATAAACTCCCTAATCATTTTTTATAAGATATGGTGCATATCCATTCTAAATGAGAGAGGTGTATGAGTGTGTGTGATTCCAATCTTCTAACTGATTCATTTAATGCCAGTTATGATACAAACACACCCATTAAGATAAGTAGCAAATATGGTTAATGAAGCATTCACTAGTTATTATTTTGAATAAAGTTTACTGCTTACTGAAGGGCTTCTTCTAGAACCTGACATTTGGGCCAGGTAGATGTTGGCAAGTTATGGTTGTACCTAATTTAGGTGTGATAGATAACCTATGTAGGCCACCTCTTGACTGTAAATTAGATCCTGTCATGAAAGTCTCTGCATCAAACAAGGAAGAACGTGTATGGGGTGGTAACACCCAACTAAGCTAACCATTTGCAATGCTAGCAGCTGTTTTTCTTCTACTATGGCCTATATTTCTATAAATGATAAATTATGTTATCACAATTGATAGTTGCATTGATTTGGATTCAACTAAATTAACACTTTTTAATAGTTACCATATAGAAAAGGTTCTCATTTAGCAAATTGTTTAAGGTTAAACATGGTTCTATAAAATTGCTGATCCATTAAACTCCATTTTATACTATATTTGAAAAATCAAGTACTTCTAAGCCTTTTCATATTGTGGGAAGAGAGAAGAAAGATGGAGATGCACGTTCTCCTCAAATTTAAAATTGAGGGCATGACTTGTAATGGGCTTTAAATAGTGTTTTTTCTTCTGTGTAAGACAAATATTAAATTGTGTGAGCATAAAGTTTTGTTGGCGCTAGATATGTGTGTTTTATTTCTGAACAAAAATATATTTTTATATCATGGCAAAAACAATGTAGTTTGCCATCTATAATGTTTAGAAGCTTGAAGCTTACAATTTAT
The DNA here is from genome assembly GCF_027579735.1 of Bombina bombina. NCBI lineage: Eukaryota > Metazoa > Chordata > Amphibia > Anura > Bombinatoridae > Bombina > Bombina bombina. Next base: position 1,250,690,236 of record NC_069500.1, read on the forward strand.
TTAGGTGGTGGGAGATTTGAGGTTGATCTCTTATTTGCCAGATAATATGCTGAAACAGATTATGGAGACAGTTGGCATCTTTAGTTTAAAAGTGTAATAATTAAATGAACTATTTTTTGTATATAATATAAAATAAAATGCTTCTAAGTAGATATTATTAAATATTGCTTGATAAAATAAATATAAAGATTAATGACGTTTTAAAGGACCAGTCAACACAGTCAACAAATGCAAGTTAACAAGACAATGCAATAGCACTTAGGGCTCGATTTACCAAAGCCCTACTGCTGCAAGTTCTCACAAGAACTTGCTCGCCATAATTTATCAAGCAGCGGTCACCAGACCGCCGCTTTCTTAACCTCTTCGCCACCTCTAAGGTGGCGAAATTTAATCTCCGTGGTCGAGTCCGACCGAGGAGATTGACCCGCGCATGATTGGCTGTGCGCAGGCAGGGGGCGGGATTGCACGCGAGCGCAAAATTGCGCTCGTGTGCAATGTTGCTTACCTGCGGGTAATTTTGCCCCGCCACAGGCGAGCTGAAGTGTATACGTTCCCCTGTACGCCTCAGCTTTGATAAATCTAGCCCTTAGTCTGAACTTCAAATGAGTAGTAGATTTTTTTTCTGACAATTTTAAAAGTTATGTCTTTTTCCACTCCCCCTGTACCATGTGACAGCCATCAGCCAATTACAAATGCATACACATACCATGTGACAGCCATCAGCCATTCACAAATGCATACACACTTATTCTTGCACATGCTCAGTAGGAGCTGGTGACTTAAAAAGTTTAAATATAAAAAGACTGTGCACATTTTGTAAATGTAAGTAAATTGGAAAGTTGTTTAAAATGACATGCTCTAGCTAAATAATGAAAGTTTAATTTTGATTGAGTGTCCCTTTAAAGAATAATTAAAACATGAATAGAAAGTAACAATTGCTTCACTCCAATAAAAAAATATATATTGCAATTCTAATGGTTATATATAGTTAAGAGTGCTCCTGGGAACTGCTTCAAACAAAAAATCTAACAATAGAAAATAACAGAAAACACTTGTCTCATAGCACAGAACCATTTAATACATGGGAGTAGATTTAACAAGGGCCGAATGTCCCTTGTTCCCCTTGTTTCCTCGCAAGCCTTCAGTCTTAAGACCACTGCTCCATAACTGGTCTGCCTGCTCTGAGGCTGCAGACATCAATCCGCCTGATCCTATACGATCGGGCTGATTGACACCCCCTGCTAGTGGCCGATTGGCTGTGAATCTGCGGGGGGCGGCATTGCACAAGCAGTTCACAAGAACTGCTTGTGCAATGATAAATGCAGACAGCGTATGCTGTCGGCATTTATCGATGTGCAGCGGAGATGATACTCTGCATCGTATCATGTCCGCTCGCACGTTCATAAATCAGCCCCATAATCTTATGTTAAAAGGCAAAAACACAGTACTTTAGTAGTTTAGTCTCATTATAATAGTAAGAATCTAGAGTATAATGTTTGTATAATTATTTTGCATTTTTTCAGCAATTTAATTTTCCTATATGTCTATTTAAAATTATAGCTAATCAGTTGGAACAGTTGGCAACTATTATCTGTTGTTTCCATATCAGATTGGGCTAGATTATAAGTGGTATGACCATGCTAACGCACATATTACAAGCTGAAAGTAAAGCATTGTGCGGTAGAAGTATTATTATGACTGGAGACCTAGTGCAAAGTATAAGGGTTAAAAAACATATTAAAATAAACTATTACACTCATATAAACACTTTCGGCTAGATTTAGAGTTCTGCGGCCAAAGGGGTGCGTTAGCTACGCGTGCTTTTTTCCCCCCGGCACCTTTTAAATACCGCTGGTATTTAGAGTTCACAGAAGGGCTGCGTTAGGCTCCAAAAAGGGAGCGTAGAGCATAATTTATCGCCACTGCAACGCTCAATACCAGCGGTGCTTACGGACGCGGCCAGCTTCAAAAACGTGCTCGTGCACGATATCCCCATAGGAAACAATGGGGCCGTTTGAGCTGAAAAAAAAACTAACACCTGCCAATAAGCAGCGTTCAGCTCCTAACGCAGCCCCATTGTTTCCTATGGGGAAACACTTCCTAAGTCTGCACCTAACACCCTAACATAAACCCCGATTTATACTTATTAACCCCTAATCTGCCGCCCCCGCTATCACTGACCCCTGCATTATATTATTAACCCCTAATCTGCTGCTCCGTACACCGCCGCAACCTACATTATTCCTATGTGCCCCTAATACCGCCGACCCCTATATTATATTTATTAACCCCTAATCTGCCGCCCCCAACGTCGCCGCCACCTACCTACAATTATTAACCCCTAATCTGCCGACCGGACCTCACCGCTACTATAATAAAGTTATTAACCCCTAATCCGCCTCACTCCCGCCTCACAAACCCTATAATAAATAGTATTAACCCCTAATCTGTCCTCCCTAACATCTGCGACACCTAACTTCAAGTATTAACCCCTAATCTGCCGACCGGACCTCGCCGCTACTCTAATAAATGTATTAACCCCTAAAGCTAAGTCTAACCCTAACACCCCCCTAAGTTAAATATAATTTTTATCTAACGAAATAAAATAAATCTTATTAAATAAATTAATCCTATTTAAAGCTAAATACTTACCTGTAAAATAAACCCTAATATAGCTACAATATAAATAATAATTATATTGTAGCTATTTTAGGATTAATATTTATTTTACAGGCAACTTTGTATTTATTTTAACCAGGTACAATAGCTATTAAATAGTTAATAACTATTTAATAGCTACCTAGTTAAAATAAATACAAAATTACCTCTAAAATAAATCCTAACCTAAGTTACAATTAAACCTAACACTACACTATCATTAAATTAATTACATACAAATACCTACAAATAAATACAATTAAATAAACTAACTAAAGTACAAAAAATAAAAAAAGAACTAAGTTACAAAAAATAAAAAAATAATTTACAAGCATTATAAAAATATTACAACAATTTTAAGCTAATTACACCTACTCTAAGCCCCCTAATAAAATAACAAAGCCCCCCAAAATAAAAAAATGCCCTACCCTATTCTAAAATAAAAATTGAAAAGCTCTTTTACCTTACCAGTCCTTAAAAGGGCTTTTTGCGGGGCATGCCCCAAAGAATTCTGCTCTTTTGCCTGTAAAAAAAAACATACAATACCCCCCCAACATTACAACCCACCACCCACATACCCCTAATCTAACCCAAACCCCCCCTTAAATAAACCTAACACTAAGCCCCTGAAGATTTTCCTACCTTATCTTCACCACGCCGGGTATCACCGATCCGTCCAGAAGAGGGTCCAAAGTCTTCCTCCTATTCGGGCGATGTCTTCATCCAAGCGGGGGCTGAAGAGGTCCATCATCCGGCTAAAGTCTTCATCCAAGCGGGGGCTGAAGAGGTCCATCATCCGGCTGAAGTCTTCATCCAAGCGGGGGCTGAAGAGGTCCATCATCGGCTGAAGTCTTCTATCAAGCGGCATCTTCAATCTTCTTTCTTCCGGCTCCATCTTCATCCCGCTGACGCAGAACATCCATCCTGGCCGACGACTTCCCGACAAATGACGGTTCCTTTAAGGGACGTCATCCAAGATGGCGTCCCTTGAATTCCGATTGGCTGATAGGATTCTATCAGCCAATCGGAATTAAGGTAGGAAAATTCTGATTGGCTGATGGAATCAGCCAATCAGATTCAAGTTCAATCCAATTGGCTGATCAAATCAGCCAATCAGATTGAGCTCGCATTCTATTGGCTGTTCCGATCAGCCAATAGAATGCAAGCTCAACCTGATTATAGACAAAACGAAATGGATGGCGCTGGTCTTGATGTATAGTTAATTTCTAATGATAGATAGAAATGGACTTGATGTGCAAGTTAAATCCGACAAAATAATGTGCAATATACTCACTCCTTTAGTAATGTGAGTTCAGCTTCTAAGGTGTGTCTCTCTCCAAAGGAACAACAGGTGATTTTCAAAGGTATTATCAGCTGGGCTGAAAAAGGATAAAAAAAACCATCAGCAGTAAGGTAATAACTTTTGTTGTAAATCATGTAGTAACTTACTTATAAAAAGCAGAAAGTCCGGCTTGTCACAGGAAAAAATGATTTCCAATATAAGAGATAAAAAGGTTTATTTTAGCTCTACGCGTTTCAACGCTCAAGCGTCTTTTTCAAGAGCAATAAAAACAAGTGAAAAGGTTTGTATGATACTGTGACATTGTAGCCGGATTTTTATACAGGGGTATCGATGTTCCAATTTCCTGTGTATGACAGGAAATTGGACTCACATGAGACATAAACAAAACAATTTTAATTAGATGTTTAGGCCCAACCTTATTCTTGACATCGCTAAATCTTTTTTATGTCGCTATATTAAAGTTAAAAACAAATACTTTTGTGCTATGGTACTGCATAAACATGCAAACTATAAAAGATAGCCAATCGTAAAGTTCCTTCAAAATTTCATCCAATGAAAATACAGTGCTACGTTAAGTTCCCATTCGAGTATTCCTTTTGTTTTGGGTCCCTTTCAGGTCCGCCATAAAGTCACATGTTTTTTTTAGCCAATCCGATAGTAATGGAATGTTCTCCGTTAATATGTGACGTTGCATGGGCTCGTTTAGTCACGTGTTGTTTTTAGCTAAAAACAACACGTGACTAAACGAGCCCATGCAACGTCACATATTAACGGAGAACATTCCATTACTATCGGATTGGCTAAAAAAAACATGTGACTTTATGGCGGACCTGAAAGGGACCCAAAACAAAAGGAATACTCGAATGGGAACTTAACGTAGCACTGTATTTTCATTGGATGAAATTTTGAAGGAACTTTACGATTGGCTATCTTTTATAGTTTGCATGTTTATGCCGAACCATAGCACAAAAGTATTTGTTTTTAACTTTAATATAGCGACATAAAAAAGATTTAGCGATGTCAAGAATAAGGTTGGGCCTAAACATCTAATTAAAATTGTTTTGTTTATGTCTCATGTGAGTCCAATTTCCTGTCATACACAGGAAATTGGAACATCGATACCCCTGTATAAAAATCCGGCTACAATGTCACAGTATCATACAAACCTTTTCACTTGTTTTTATTGCTCTTGAAAAAGACGCTTGAGCGTTGAAACGCGTAGAGCTAAAATAAACCTTTTTATCTCTTATATTGGAAATCATTTTTTCCTGTGACAAGCCGGACTTTCTGCTTTTTATAAGTAAGTTACTACATGATTTACAACAAAAGTTATTACCTTACTGCTGATGGGGTTTTAATCCTTTTTCAGCCCAGCTGATAATACCTTTGAAAATCACCTGTTGTTCCTTTGGAGAGAGACACACCTTAGAAGCTGAACTCACATTACTAAAGGAGTGAGTATATTGCACATTATTTTGTCGGATTTAACTTGCACATCAAGTCCATTTCTATCTATCATTAGAAATTAACTATACATCAAGACCAGCACCATCCATTTCGTTTTGTCTATTGTCTGTACAGTCCCTGGGGAGAGACTGAGGAAGGGCAGCGGTCATCTGTATATTCTAACAAGGAGAGTATTGTTTTTTAGCACATTGTGTTGAGCATATTTGTTTTGTTAACATCTGACCTGTTTGCCACACATACTTTTGTAAGCTCAATCTGATTGGCTGATCCAATCAGCCAATCGGATTGAACTTGAATCTGATTGGCTGAGAGTGCGGCCTTCCATTTATTATACTATTCAACCTCTGCATGCACCCTGGCAGATTGACCTAGGAAGTGAGAGTGCTCTCCAGTTGCTCATATTTGAAATATATATATATATATATATATTTATTTCCTTTTCTTCCCAAAAAGATAATCATATATATATATATATATATATATATATATATATATATATATATATATATATATATGATTCCACACTGCTGGTTACTAACTATCAAACTGCCTACTGACATCTGCTAATGAATGCTGAGTTAACCTACTGTCTCTTCTGCTTTCAGGTACGTGAACTAAGGCCCTGCACTGAAATCTTGCTATTCCCTGCTTTTCTGTCATTTTACACCAAATCTCTATTTTTGGCACGTGAACTAAGGCCCTGCACTGAAATCTTGCTATTCCCTGCTTTTCTGTCATTTTACACCAAATCTCTCTTTTTGGTATGTGAACTAAGGCCCTGCACTGAAATCTTGCTATTCCCTGCTTTTCTGTCATTTTACACCAAATCTCTCTTTTTGGTACGTGAACTAAGGCCCTGCACTGAAATCTTGCTATTCCCTGCTTTTCTGTCATTTTACACCAAATCTCTGTGTGTATATATATATATATATATATATATATATATATTGAGCAATTGAATTTAGTCTATTAAAATTAAGTCCTGCATTTTTTGTAATGATTTTTCCCAATGTCTCAATTCTAATATCTAGTTAATTGCCATGTGATGCTCACTCCTTATCAATACTTGCTATAACTCTAAAATTTATAGTTTTCTTATGTCACAGTTTTAACCCCCTCCAAATTTTATTGTCTGTTTACTTAACTCATCTCACCCTGACCAGATTCTAACATTCCAATTGGCCTTACCAACTGTCTTTGATTAGCAATTAAGTAAATTTAGTGGACTCAGCTGACTGCCCTACCTGTATATATTTCAGACTAGCTTGGGGAAGTGCATTGCACAGGGGTGTGTGCATTGGTTACAGGGCTGTGTACTTTTTAACATAAATTAACAACAGCATATGTTCACATTTTCAAAGTGAACATTTTATAAGTGAGGCATTAATTTTTAAGAATTATACAAGAATTCAACAAGGATTGGGCAAGGGGTAAGGGGCAAGGGAAGTACTCTTGTAATACTATGTTTTATGTATCGCATTGTATCCTTTTGCAAGTGCTGCTGTAACACTGTGTCTTATGTGTTTACTTGGTTCCCACTTTCAGAATAATGCTCAATATCTTCATACTCCTTTTTGCTACCTCTTGTCTCTATAACAAACTACATTACTCACTTACTCCTTCTCCCTCTCCACCTGCACTGTTCATTAGCCCATCTCTCTTATACTCACCTTACTTTTGTACTCATGAACTCTACTTATTCCTAAATACTCTCTCCCCCCCCTGCACTTCAGCCAAACAACAGTCTCATTACTGCAAATCTGCTTCTCATCTCATGTCACTCTCCCTCTTGCTCATACTAGCTGCTGGCGACATCTCCCCTAATCCTGGTCCCTCCAACCTCCTAACCTTTCACATCCTTGTGTGCCTTTCAATAGACTTCATGAACTAAACTCTGGTAACCTTAATCGCATTCCTCTTACATCTAAAAACCCCTCCCCCTTCACTTGTGCACTCTGGAACTCTTGCTCTGTTTGCAACAAGCTAACTTCTATCCATGATCTCTTTATCTCCCACTCTCTTAACCTTCTGGCTCTTACAGAAACCTGGCTCTCTGCTTCAGACACAGCATCCACTGCTGCACTGTCACATGGGGGTCTCCATTTCAGCCACACTCCTAGGTCTGGCAATAGACAAGGAGGTGGTGTCGGTATTACTTTCCTCTCGTTGCACCTTCCAACAAATACAGCCCTTCTCTTCACTCACATTTTCTTCATTTGAAGCACACATGATTCGGTTATTCTCTCCCCTCTCTATACGTATTGCAGTCATATACCGCCCCCCTGGCTCCCCAACTTTTTAGATCACTTTGCTGCCTGGCTTCCTTATTTCCTTTCCTCAGACACACCTGCCCTCATTCTTGGCGACTTTAACATCCCTCGTGACAATCCCAATGCCTCCTCTGCAATACAACTTCTTCAACTGACTTCCTCTTTCAGCCTGTCACAATGGACTGACTCTCCCACTCACAAAGATGGTCATTTCCTTGATCTGATTTTCACCTATCGATGCACTCTTTCAAATTTAACAAACTCCCCTTTTCCTCTCTCTGACCATCATCTCCTAACTTGCAACATCACTTCCCTACCTACAACTCCCCCTCCCTCTACCCCTCACACCAAACTTCACAGAAGCACTAAGTCACTAGATCTGCATCAGCTCGCTAGCTCCCTCAAACCTCTCCTCTCATCCATCACCTCCTTTTCCTGCCCTGACCAATCTATCTGCCAGTATAATTCCACCCTTACATCGGTCATTGACACTCTGGCCCCTCCAACCTTAGCTCAGAAACCACACTCTCATCCTCAGCCCTGGCATACTCCTCTGACACGATACCTACGCAGATGCTCCCGTACTGCTGAGCGACATTGGAGGAAATCTCGGAGTTCAGCTGACTTTCTTCACTACAAGTTCATCCTGAACTCCTACTATTCTGCCCTTAATCTTTATAAGCAACAATATTTTTCTAATCTCATCTCTACTCTTTCCTCTAACCCTAAACATCTGTTCTCCACGTTCAACACTCTTCTCCGCTCACCCCCACTTCCTAACACAACCTCTCTCTCAGCTCAAGATTTTGCAAGCCACTTCAACAAAATTGACTCCATCAGAAGTGAAATCAGCTCTGAACATACTTCCAATCTTGGATCAGCCAATAGGATTGAAACTCAATCCTATTGGCTGATTGCATCAGCCAATAGGATTTTTTACCCTTTAATTCCAATTGGCTGATAGAATTCTATCAGCCAATCGGAATTCAAGGGACGCCATCTTGGATGACGTCCCTTAAACCTTCATTCTTCAGTAGCCGTCGACAGAAGGGGATGCTCCGCGCCGGATGTCTTGAAGATGGAGCCGCTTCGCGTCGGAAGGATGAAAATAGAAATGCCATCTGGATGAAGACTTCTGCCCGTCTGGAGGACGACTTCTTGCCGCTTGGATGAAGACTTCTCCGGGCTTCGTCTTCAAAAACTGTAAGTGGATCTTCAGGGGTTAGTGTTAGGTTTTTTTAAGGGTTTATTGGGTGGGTTTTACCCTGCAAAATGCCCTTTTAAGGGCTATTGGCAGTTTAGTTTAGGCTAGGGTTTTTTTAATTTGGGGGGGGGGGCTTTTTTATTTTGATAGGGCTATTAGATTAGGTGTAATTAGTTTAATTATTTGATCATTTCTTTTTTGTTTTGTGTAATTTAGTGTTTATTTTTTTTGTAATTTTTTTTGTAATTTAGTTAATTGTATTTAATTAATGTAATTTATTTAATTGTAGTGTAATGTTAGGTGTTAGTGTAAGACAGGTTAGGTTTTATTTTACAGGTAAGTTTGTATTTATTTTAACTAGGTAGTTAGTAAATAGTTAATAACTATTTAGTAACTAGTCTACCTAGTTAAAATAAATACTAACTTAGCTGTGAAATAAAAATAAAACCTAAGATAGCTACAATGTAACTATTAGTTATATTGTAGCTATTTTAGGGTTCATTTTACAGGTAAGTATTTAGTTTTAAATAGGAATTAGGTAACAATAGTAATTTTTATTTAGATTTATTTTAATTATATTAAAGTTAGGGGTGTTAGGGTTAGACTTAGGGTTAGGTTTAGGGGTTAATATATTTATTTAGTGGTGTGGGAGACCAGAGGTTTAGGGGTTAATAACTTTAGTATAGTGACGGCGGTGACATTGGGGGCGGCAGATTAGGGGTTAATAAGTGTAGGTAGGTAGCAACGACATTGGGGGCAGCAGATTAGGGGTTAATAAATGTATATAAGTAGCTACGACATTGGGGGCAGCAGATTAGGGATTAATAAGTGTAGGTAGGTGTCGGTGATGTCGGGGGCGGCAGATTAGGGGTTAATAAGTGTAATGTAGGTGTTGGCGATGTCAGGGGTGGCAGATTAGGGGTGTTTAGACTCAGGGTTTATGTTAGGGTGTTAGGTGTAAACATAAATTTTCTTTCCCCATAGGATTCAATGATGCCGCATTACCGAGCTTTACGCTCCTTTATTGCAGGTGTTGTCTATGGGGAAATCGTGCACTAGCAAGTAAAACCAGCTCAAAGCAGCGCTGGTATTTGTGTGCGATATGGAGCTCAATGCTGCCATATTGCCTGCTAACACCGGGTTTTTGCAAACCTGTAATAGCAGCGCTATTAAAGGTGAGCGGTGGAAATAACTTGCAAGTTAGTAGCGAGCCTGCGCATAACGCAAAACTCGTAATCTGGCTGTATGATAATTGTTGATTGCAGATTTCTGCCAAAATAGCTTCCTAATGTGTGCAATATTCTGAGACTATATGCTGTGTTATGATAGTGAAATGAATCAGTTAAACGTTAATTATCCACACACTCATGCTTTATATTTATTATATCTAGAGAGTGTTTTTAACTTGTATGATTGAATAGTTAACCCAATAAAGATAAAGTACGAATGGTTAAATAATTTACGTTCCTGTATTATTTAGTGAGAATCTTTTTCATTACATTGCAGGGTTAAGGCACTTTCTGTGTTTGTTACATACCTTGTAGCTTATCTTTATATTTATAGAAATACATATTTAAAAAGAAAAATGTCTTGTATGTAAAGAACATTGGAATGTAAAGTATTCATAACTTCCTTCGGGTTTAGCACTGTTGGTCTAATGCAGTGTCTGGTTAGCGCATGAGCGAAAAGCGTAAGTTTTTATTTTTTTTTATTTTTTTAAAGCATGCCCCATAGAAGTCTATGGGGAGAAAAAGTTAGCTAAGTCCTGAAGTTAGCGCGTTCTTTAACTTACACACTTTTTCTTTCAAATTGTAATATGCTCGCTAACTTGCGTGCAGTAATCTTTTAAATTACATACCTATTACATTACATACCTAATATCATTATCCAACATACTTCCATAAGAAAATTGGTTTAGTGATCTGATTAAAAAAACAACACTAAAAAAAACAACCTTTTGAACTTTACAAATCAAAAATACGGTAATTTAACAGGCTGTTGCTAGTAGTGGGACTTTATTTGAAGGGTAGTAAATATAATACAAAAAAAATTGACAGGTGGTTTTAAAATTCAAAAAACCTTTATTTGAACATAAAGTTAAAAATTATACTTCAAGTCTGATTTTATCTTTTTCAAAGTATTATTTTTAACTTTATGATCTAATAAAGGTTTTTGAATTTTAAACCCCCCCCGTAATTTTTTTGCATTTTTTGGAAATCTCAGGGGTCTGAGGTACCCGTATACTATTTGGCGGTTGTTTGTGATGTCAGAGGGGAGACCTGAAGCTCCTTCGGATGAATTGTTTGGCATGGCAACCAATCCAGCTATTTTGTGCGTCAGTGCTTGATCTCGTTGCCCAAATTGGTGAAACTATTTTGAGAGTGCTGGTGTACCTAGTGTCGCTCCTTTGTTTCTCTGGGCATATATGAGTGGCATAGAATAAATGACGAGTGAACCTGAAGGTAAGTAGCGGTCTATTTAATATTTTTCTGGTGATTGAATTGAGACAGAGGGGCCGATTTATCAATGTCTGGCGGACATGATCCGCTGTAGCGGATCATGCCCGCCAGACTTCGCGGAATGCCGACAGCATATGCTGTCGGCATTATTTAACATTGCATAAGCAGTTCTGGTGAACTGTTTGTGCAATGCCGCCTGCACATTCATGACCAATCGGCTGCTAGCAGGGGGTGTCATTCAACCTGATCATACACGATCGAGCGGATTGCTGTCCGACGCCTCAGAGGAGGCGTATGAGTTAAGGAGCAGTGGTCTTAAGACCGCTGCTTCTTAACTCCTGTTTCCGGCAATCCTGAAGGCTTGCCCGGAAACAGGCGCATTAGGCACCATTCGGGCCGTGATAAATCAGCCCCAGAGTGCTGTTTTACCTGTGGTGACTTTTGGATGTTTGCTGCCATATACACGCTGTAGATTCTGTGCCTTAAAAAGAGGTGAAGTTATGTAAGTGGTCTCCCCCATGACTTTAAGGGCACTTTATTTTGAATGAGGACTGAACTGTTTCTTCTGTCTTTTAGTAAATATAATACACTTCAAAGAGAACATATGGCAAATTCTTTGCAGACAGAATTCTGATTTAGTTGAAGGACCTGCATTTATCAGAGGGGGCTTCAATGCAACCTTAGAACCATCATTCCTCTCCACAGCTCAACTGACTGATCTCATCTTTCTGAAGCCACTTTTTAGTATAGAAACACATTTCAGTTCTTGGTACATGGAGAATTTACAATGCCAATAAAAAGCTTGAGGTGGAATTGCATTTGTAAATAATGTCTACTAATATCCCAGTGCTGGACAGATATATATAAAAAACCTTTAGACATTATCCATCCTTAAGAGATATGTGCTGCATATGTACATGAATATAGACATATATAGAAGTGCATTGGAGCCCTTTGCCGTTAAGTAGATGAAAACATAAAAAACATATTTATGCAATATATTTGACATCCAATGTTCTGCACATTGCAGAATATCTTCTAAGTATTTATAAATAGTTATTCCTATATATATCTGTATATATCTATACATATATATAATCATCTGTATATATAGATATATATTTTACCAAAAAAATCAGATAAATATAGAAATATTTATTTATAAATAAATTGAACATATTCTTCTATATGATAAACATTGGAATGTGAACTATTCCTATTTTCATGTCGGGTTAGCACACATGATAATATGCAATCGTGTTTGCGCGCAAGTAGGGTGCTTTTTGTGTTTGTCGGGTTAACAGGCGTAAAAACAATTTACTATTAACCCGACGAGCGCAAAAAGCTTACTTCTGGCGCAGTTAACGCTCCACTTGTAATCTGGCCCTATATCTTGTCTGAGCTTATATCTTGTTAAAGCTATTGCACATGTTCAATTCCCATGTGAACAAACATTACAGTTTCCTAGTTTGATCAAATAAAAATTACTCAATTCAACTGAGACTTATGTAGACCTAAAATATGTTCCTCTGTATTTTCATGTATTATAGAGGTTACACATTGAAAAGAAATGTACTCAAAATTATATGAAATTGGTAAATGCACATAACATGGATTGACAATATTTTTAAATGAAAACAGCTGCATTAAAACATATTGGGCAGCTATAATCGGTGTTCAGGCAATTAGCTACCATGGTTTACTTCTCTATTGCTTTTATGTAGTGTGTTAACATCCATGCAAAAACAAAAATACTTGAAAACCCCCCCAAAAACTTTATATTCGACTTGGAGAGTTTTGGCTATAACAATGTATTCCAGAAAAAGCTTAACACAAACAATCCATATAAAATATAAACCTACAACTGACTCTATGATCTGTGTTCCAAGCAATCCCCATATCTTTATTGTCTAATTCATTTCTGGATTGTAAATTATCCTGTACCTACATGTCTTTGTCTGTGTTAATGTGACCCATCAAAGATAAGGATGCTGGCACTTTCAAAATAATAATAATAGTAATAATAATTATACTTTGTCTGGTGTATAATTAAAATGTCCCATAATAATTATTTTTTTTTTGCTTTGAATTAAATAATCAGTACAAATAACGGAAACTGGCCACACAAACTTTATAATTATCAGTTTAAATACTATTTTATGAGGTAAATAAACATAATACTTTTTCTAATAATTCTTTTTATATTTTAAAAAGCAGTGTTTTCTGGCTTGTGACAAATTTTAAGAGTTTAAAAAAATAAATAAATAAAAGTGCTTTCTTTTAATGTCTCCAATCTTGTATTGCTATTTCTCCTTGCCTGTGATTCAAAAGTAAGTTATGTAGATAAAGCAAAACAAACCCTTAACCAATGTGTCATATTACACTGTTCATAAGGGAGGAGGCTGTGGCCTTGCTACTAAGTTATGTTATGATTTGACATGCTGCACATGTTAGATGCTACATAATAAGATGACATCACTAGGTCATAGGAGGAAATGACAAATCTGAGGGCGCAGCATTTTACACTATAATAATTTCTTTTTTTAGATGGACCTTGTCAGCTCATGTGACAATTATCTTTCAGAATGCTGCTTACAGTTGTTCACGTTTACCTGCAATTTATATTATTGCATTATGAAAAGCTGCCCATTATGAAGTACCACAAGACTCACTTGTGTCATTTTTAAAAGGGACAATAGGGTAAAAATTAAACTTTCAAAATTCAAATAGGGCATGCACTCTTGTAAATTTCCTCACATGAAGGTGATGTACAAAACAGCTGGCAATGTAGGCTTTAAGGGGAATCAAGGGGATGATAAAAGAGGCAAGAACTGAGGGAAGAAAAGTTTTAACGTGAATTGAATGCATTCCTGAAGAGTATAAATTGTGTAGTGAGGCAGAAAGTTCCAAGCGATAAGGGTTATTCTGGAAAAGTCCTGTAGAAGGGAGAAGAGAAGGAAGTCGTGAGCAGAGGAAAGCGGATGGGAAGAAGAGTATCTGGAGACAAGAGCTACAGGCGAGCAGTTTTATTAGGGTCCTTGATTGTTAGGGTCAGGAATTTGTGTTTTATTCTGGAGGCTATAAGAAGCCAGTGAAGGGACTGGCAGAGAGGTGTAAGGAAGGAAGATCAGCCTGGCATTTATTATGGATTGTAAAGGAGATAGACTTTAGCTAGGTAGACCAAAGAGGATGGAGTTCAAATAGTCAAGGTGGGAAATGATGAGAGAGTGGATTCAAATCTTAGTTATGTCTTTTCTGAGGAAGTGGTGAATTGTGGAGATTTTTTAAGATGGAAACAGCAAGTATTGGAGAAAATGAAATACTGAGTATGACCCCAAGGCAACTGGCATGAGGGGCTGGGGTAATGACCTCTATTATGAACAGTTACAGAATGTTGGGGGGCTCGAGATTTTGTAAGAAGGGGAAAATAAGGAGTGCATCTGCGGCCTCCAGCGTGGCGGATTGAAAATCAGGTACGCTGGGCCGGAATAGCCACGAGCGTACCTGTTAACTATTTGATAACTTTTAAAACGTGTCAAATAGTGCCAAATGTGTATTCGGAACATCTGTAATGACGTAAGCATCGATCTGTGTCGGATTGAGACCGGCGGATCGTATGTTACGTCACAGATTTAAACTTTTGCCGGTCTGTAGGCTTTGATAACTAGGTCTGATCAAGCTCGCCACAATTACGCTGCAGAATTCCAACGTATTTGCGGTTAGATGCTTGATAAATATCCCCCATAGAATTATTGTATAGAAAATTAGCAAATCTAGGCAAGTATTTCTGCTTGCTTTTCCCCAGAAGTACTCTGTATGCACTGTAACCTATGCACCAAGGAACTCTGGGTAAGATATGCAAATTACATATACATTATCTCAAGCTTTTTGTTTTCAAGTGCAATCCCCTTTATGGCTTGGGTGCAGCAAAAAAAACAAATCACTTCTTGACAGCTGTTTCGAGTTTATTGACTCTCATCAGCAGACGATAGATGGACCTTTCAAACAAACAAATGGCTTCCTTCCTACCATTTATCTCAAATCCCACAGAGAAACTAATAAATAACACTGAGATTTATTTTCTTTCTTAAAACTCCCTAATTAACCCCTTTGTGATGGTTCTATAGTGTTAACATCGGAACAAAGTTCTGATGAAAACACTATTAGTAAAAATGAAATCACATCATTGATGAGTGATTTCAAGGCCAGGATCAGATCTTGGGGGACTGCCTACACTGCTATGCACCCCCCCCCCCCCAGGCCGATTCTTCACTTTGTCAAATTGTAGGATGTTCCATGCCATCCTAAGAACGTTAAAGCCTGACACTGTTAGGACGGCATGGAATGGCATGAAAGGGTTAAAGCGGCATTAAACACTAAAGGCTAGATTACAAGTGGAGCGCAACATTTTGCCCATTTGCGGGCAAGTGATAAATAACCAGCCATTACAAGTGGCTGGTTATTGCTACCACGATGAGATCTCTGGTAAATTTTCTAAAAGAACCCTCAATGCTTTCAAAATAAAGGACATTATAGTTTTTTTAATTAAAAAACAAAGTAGCATTTTTTTAAAAATAAAAAAACAACTGAACTAGGCAGTTTTGGGGCTTTAATATTGTTTAATATGGTTTGGGGTGCTAGGGAAAAAAAGGCACATATATACACATAACATATAAATATTTATGTACGCTGCACAATATTTATATATATATATACACACACACACACACACATATACATACAAACTTGTATTTACCTCATACTACGCACTGAAGAGGTAATAGAAAGTGGAAACTTTTACGGCTAGATTTAGACTTTTGTCGGTAACGACCCACGTAGCTAACGCTGGCTTTTTTTCCCCCTCACCTTTTAAATACCGCTGGTATTTAGAGTTCACAGAAGGGCTGCGTTAGGCTCCAAAAAGGGAGCGTAGAGCATATTTACCGCCATTGCAACTCTCAATACCAGCGGTGCTTACGGACGCGGCCAGCTTCAAAAACGTGCTCGTGCACGATTCCCCCATAGGAAACAATGGGGCAGTTTGAGCTGAAAAAAAACCTAACACCTGCAAAAAAGCAGCCTTCAGCTCTTAACGCAGCCCCATTGTTTCCTATGGGGAAACAGTTTCTAAGTCTGCACCTAACACCCTAACATGTACCCCGAGTCTAAACACCCCTAACCTTACACTCATTAACCCCTAATCTGCCGCCCCCTGCATATTATTTTTAACTCCTAATCTGCCGCTCCGTACACTGCCGCAAGCTACATTATACCTATGTACCCCTAATCTGCTGCCCCTAACACCGCCGACCCCTATATTATATTTATTAACCCCTAATCTGCCCCCCACAACGTCGCCGCCAGCTACCTACAATAATTAACCCCTAATCTGCTGACCGGACCTCACCGCTACTATAATAAATGTATTAACCCCTAATCCGCCTCACTAACCCTATAATAAATAGTATTAACCCCTAATCTGCCCTCCCTAACATCGCTGACACCTAACTTCAAGTATTAACCCCTAATCTGCCGACCGGACCTCACCGCTACTATAATAAAGTTATTAACCCCTAAAGCTAAGTCTAACCCTAACACTAACACCCCCCTAAGTTAAATATAATTTAAATCTAACGAAATAAATGAACTCTTATTAAATAACTTATTCCTATTTAAAGCTAAATACTTACCTGTAAAATAAACCCTAATATAGCTACAATATAAATTATAATTATATTGTAGCTATTTTAGGAATAATATTTATTTTACAGGCAACTTTGTATTTATTTTAACCAGGTACAATAGCTATTAAATAGTTAATAACTATTTAATAGCTACCTAGTTAAAATAATTACAAAATTACCTGTAAAATAAATCCTAACCTAAGTTACAATTAAACCTAACACTACACTATCAATAAATAAATTAAATAAAATACCTACAATTATCTACAATTAAACCTAACACTACACTATCAATACATTAATTAAATACAATACCTACAAATAAATACAAATAAATAAACTAACTAAAGTACAAAAAATAAAAAAAGCTGTTACAAAAAATAAAAAAAATAATTACAAACATAATAAAAATATTACAACAATTTTAAGCTAATTACACTTACTCTAAGCCCCCTAATAAAATAGCAAAGCCCCCCCAAATAAAAAAATGCCCTACCCTATTCTAAAATTAAAATAGAAAAGCTCTTTTACCTTACCAGCCCTTAAAAGGGCCTTTTTCGGGGCATGCCCAAAAGAATTCAGCTCTTTTGCCTGTAAAAAAAAACATACAATACCCCCCCAACATTACAACCCACCACCCACATACCCCTAATCTAACCCAAACCCCCCTTAAATAAACCTAACACTAAGCCCCTGAAGATCTTCCTACCTTGTCTTCACCATGCCAGGTATCACCAATCGGTCCACAAGAGGCTCCTCCGAAGTCTTCATCCAAGCCCAAGCGGGGGCTGGAGATCCATCATCCGGCTGAAGTCTTCTATCAAGCGGCAAGAAGAAGTCCAGAAGAGGCTCCAAAGTCTTCATCCTATCCGGGCAGAAGAGGAGATCCGGACCGGCAGCCATCTTCATCCAAGCGGCATCTTCTATCTTCATCCGATGACGAGCGGCACCATCTTGAAGACCTCCGGCGCGGATCCATCCTCTTCTTCCGACGTCCTAAGTCCGAATGAAGGTTCCTTTAAATGACGTCATCCAAGATGGCGTCCCTCGAATTCCGATTGGCTGATAGGATTCTATCAGCCAATCGGAATTAAGGTAGAAAAAATCTGATTGGCTGATCGAATCAGCCAATCAGATTCAAGTTCAATCCGATTGGCTGATCCAATCAGCCAATCAGATTGAGCTCGCATTCTATTGGCTGATTGGAACAGCCAATAGAATGCGAGCTCAATCTGATTGGCTGATTCAATCAGCCAATCAGATTTTCCCTACCTTAATTCCGATTGGCTGATAGAATCCTATCAGCCAATCGGAATTCGATGGACGCCATCTTGGATGACGTCATTTAAAGGAACCTTCATTCGGACTTAGGACGTCGGAAGAAGAGGATGGATCGGCGCCGGAGTTCTTCAAGATGGAGCCGCTCGTCATCGGATGAAAATAGAAGATGCCGCTTGGATGAAGATGGTTGCCGGTCCAGATCTCCTCTTCTGCCCGGATAGGATGAAGACTTTGGAGCCTCTTCTGGACTTGTTCTTGCCGCTTGATAGAAGACTTCAGCCGGATGATGGATCTCCAGCCCCCGCTTGGGCTTGGATGAAGATTAAGGAGCCTGGACCGATCAGTGATATCTGGCATTGCGAAGACAAGGTAGGAAGATCTTCAGGGGCTTAGTGTTAGGTTTATTTAAGGTGGGTTTGGGTTAGATTAGGGGTATGTGGGTGGTGGGTTGTAATGTTGGGGGGGGGTATTGTATGTTTTTTTTTACAGGCAAAAGAGCTGAATTCTTTGGGGCATGCCCCGCAAAAGGCCCTTTTAAGGGCTGGTAAGGTAAAAGAGCTTTTCTATTTTAATTTTAGAATAGGGTAGGACATTTTTTTATTTTGGGGGGCTTTGTTATTTTATTAGGGGGCTTAGAGTAGGTATAATTAGCTTACAATTGTTGTAATATTTTTATTATGTTTGTAATTCATTTTTTTATTTTTTGTAACAGCTTTTTTTATTTTTTGTACTTTAGTTAGTTTATTTAATTGTATTTATTTGTAGGTATTTCATGTAATTAATTTATTGATAGTGTAGTGTTAGATTTAATTGTAGGTATTTCATGTAATTAATTTATTGATAGTGTAGTGTTAGGTTTAATTGTAACTTAGGTTAGGATTTATTTTACAGGTAATTTTGTAATTATTTTAACTAGGTAGCCATTAAATAGTTATTAACTATTTAATAGCTATTGTACCTGGTTAAAATAAATACAAAGTTGCCTGTAAAATAAATATTATTCCTAAAATAGTTACAATATAATTATAATTTATATTGTAGCTATATTAGGGTTTATTTTACAGGTAAGTATTTAGCTTTAAATAGGATTAATTTATTTAATAAGAGTTAATTTATTTCGTTAGATAATTATATTTAACTTAGGGGGGTGTTAGTGTTAGGGTTAGACTTAGCTTTTGGGGTTAATACATTTATTATAGTAGCGGTGAGGTCCGGTCGGCAGATTAGGGGTTAATACTTGAAGTTAGGTGTCGGTGATGTTAGGGAGGGCAGATTAGGGGTTAATACTATTTATTATAGGGTTATTGAGGCGGGAGTGAGGCGGATTAGGGGTTAATAACTTTATTATAGTAGCGGTGAGGTCCGGTCGGCAGATTAGGGGTTAATAAGTGTAGGTAGGTAGCAGCGACGTTGGTGGCAGCAGATTAGGGGTTAATAAATATAATATAGGGGTCGACAGTGTCAAGGGCAGCAGATTAGGGGTACATAGGGATAACGTAGGTTGCCGCGGTGTGCGGTCGGCAGATTAGGGGTTAAAAAATTAGGGGTACATAGGTAGTTTATGGGTGTTAGTGTACTTTAGAGCACAGTAGTTAAGAGCTTTATGAACCGGCGTTAGCCCATAAAGCTCTTAACTCCTGACTTTTTTCTGCGGCTGGAGTTTTGTCGGTAGAGGGTCTACCGCTCACTTCAGCCAAGACTCTAAATACCAGCGTTAGAAAGATCCCATTGAAAAGATAGGATACGCAATTGGCGTAGGGGGATCTGCGGTATGGAAAAGTCGCGGCTGGAAAGTGAGCGTTAGACCCTTACCTACAAGACTCTAAATACCAGCGGTAGCCCAAAACCAGCGTTAGGAGCCTCTAACGCTGATTTTGACGGCTAACGCCAAACTCTAAATCTAGCCGTATCAGTTTAAGGATTTTTTTTGCCTAGTATCTTTATGAGACTGAATTCTGCAGAAAATCGGAGACTATCATATTTTGGATTCTTTTAGACTTTTTAAAACTATTGCAACCTATGCATGCATTAATTTAACTGTACAATTGTATTAATATATACTGCATCTATATCCATTGCGGGTTAGTTTGAATTCTGTAACAGTTACATAGTAGCCAGCACCAGGTAACTGGGTGTTTCCGGTGCCTTTTGATATCCTGGTTATATGTAATTTGAAATAGATATTCAAATCACTGTTTTATTCATAAAACCTTGACGTATGTACTAAAAGGCTATCTACATATAGGCACACTAACTATACTTTTCTTGTATGATTTCCTGTATAAGCGCATTCCCTAAATTCCTTTCCAATATATATAATATATATATATATATATATATATATATAGTTTAATATATACAATTGGGAGAAAAACAATCAGAAACCTTAAGACCAAGGTATAATATCTGATATATATATAATTAGACCAAGACCGCAGAGACTGATCTTAGGCTAGGTGCAGACCCCTTATATTTATATAAATTCAGAATATTTTTTATAGAGAAAAAATATATATTCACACAGCAGAGCTATATGAGATGCTGTATTAAAGATAGGGGATTGCAGCACTCAAAAATCACTTATTCTAAATCCAATATGTGGATAAAACTGGCTAATGTATTGTATCAAACAATGAAACACAGACACACTTCGGTTCAAATAGCATGCAATGCATTTATTGCTGAAACCACATACTAAACAATCAAGGATTTTAATACTAATGCCACTGCAGTGGATGGCCTAAACCAAAATAAACCTAATACACAGTATATAAAGAGACCACAGATGGATATATAGTGCTAATAAACACATAAATGACCTTGGCAACACTTATGAAATTTAAGCTGTGAATCAGAAAGGCAAATAAAGTTCTTAAAGCAAAAGTCCCAGATATGATGACTTCTTTCCTTTATAAATATCTTTACTGAGAAAATTGCAGCCGTAGTGATCACAAATGAATATTAAATGCCGTAATCAGGGGAAGCTAACAAGATCGAGGTGAGAGCGTCCTCCTTATCAGCTATCCCAGGTAATTAGGGTTTGTATATTAAAGGCTCATAAATCCAGAGCGGCAAGATATTATAAGCAAGACATACAACCTTAATCGAGTTTTGGTAGATTCAGGCAGCAGAATCCGGGTATACAAGGCTTCTCTTTAATGGCATAGCAGGTAATGGACCGTGATCATGCCTCCGACATCCAGTCTCACTCAAAGCATTCTGTCTCGTTCCTAGCTCCATAACATACGGGTTGAGCTTGAGACACACTTGGGCTGAATACCCTTCATTTTGATCAATTAGATTATGTTAAATACAATGGTCTTAAACCAATCCTAGGTTTCAAAATGGAAAAAATATATAGATTTCTAGGTGAAATAAATTTTCTTTAATCTATATATTGGCTTCCAATCATTCCTGTTTTGTGGACTTTGCAACATATAGATTTAGAATAGAGTCTGTGTGTCGCAGACTTTGCAAACAAATATATGCAATTTAAATATGTAACTACTTGAAAATGATCCTAAAAATTAGGGAGGTAATGTTTTTGGTAGGATAATGCTTGCACATAGATTTTTATCTCATGAGTCTATTCTCAACTGTCATCGATATATGGGAATCTATTGAAGATATGTCTCATATGTTGTTTAGCAATGGTTTATTGAAGCTCAGCACATTTTGTTTTTTTGGTATTGCAATGCTTTTGTTGCGCTAATTTATACTTATTATTCTTGCCTTTTTCATATAATAAATTGTAATTTTGAAAGAGAATGTAAACTAAGTAATGATATCAGAGGGGTTTAACAATTGCAACTTGCATGATTGGATAGTGAATACACACCCCAGCCACTCCCTCAAAAGTAAGGCAACGAATAAAAGATGAAATGCTACATTGTGACCAACAGTCCTGACAAGGCCCCGACCGCAAAGCATTGTGGGGCGAAACGCGCGTCGACAGAGTCATTTAAAGTTATGCAGCAAATGTAAGCACCTGTAGAAAGCTTACGGTGATACATACGAAAAAGTCCGGAAGAAATTTGGCGGAGGCGAGGAAAGTCTGTTAAGTCCCAAGTGTGTCTCAAGCTCAACCCGTATGTTACGGAGCTAGGAACGAGACGGAATGCTTTGAGTGAGACTGGATGTCGGAGGCGTGATCCCGGTCCATTACCTGTTATGCCTTTAAAGAGAAGCCTTGTATACCCGGATTCTGCTGCTTGAATCTACCACAAATCGATTAAGGTTGTATGTCTTGCTTATAATATCTTTCTGCTCTGGATTTATGAGCCTTTAATATACAAACCCTAATTACCTGGGATAGCTGATAAGGAGGACGCTCTCACCTCGATCTTGTTAGCTTCCCCTGATTACGGCATTTAATATTCATTTGGGATCACTACGGCTGCAATTTTCTCAGTAAAGATATTTATAAAGGAAAGAAGTCATTATATCTGGGACTTTTGCTTTAAGAACTTTATGTGCCTTTCTGATTCACAGCTTAAATTTCATAAGTGTTGCCAAGGTCATTTATGTGTTTATTGGCACTATATATCCATCTGTGGTCTCTTTATATACTGTTGTATTAGGTTTATTTTGGTTTAGGCCATCCACTGCAGTGGCATTAGTATTAACATCCTTGATCGTTTAGTATGGGGTTTCAGCAATAAAGGCATTGCATGCTATTTGAACCGAAGTGTGTCTGTGTTTCATTGTTTGATACAATACATCAGCCTGTTTTATCCACATATTGGATTTAGAATAAGTGATTTTTGAGTGCTGCAATCCCCTATCTTTAATATAGCTCTGCTGTGTGAATATATATTTTTTCTCTATAAAAAATATTCTGAATTTATATAAATATAAGGGGTCTGCACCTAGCCTAAGATCACTCTCTGCGATCTTGGTCTATTTATATATATATATCAGATATTATACCTTGGTCTTAAGGTTTCTGATTGTTTTTCTCCCAATTGTATATATTAAACTATTTGTATTTAGGAATATAAGAGAGGATTCTCAATAAATTCCGTTCTTAGGGATTGAGAAACATTATATTGTCATATACAATTTAATTGTTATATGCTACTTGTTCTTGTTTAGGCTGAGGTATTATTGATAACATATAAACATGGCCTTCACCCTCTCAGATGAAGTCTGGGAGGCTGAACTGAAAGAATCTCTGACAAACACCAATTTAGAAAGCAGTGATTTAGAAACAAATGTTTTTAATGCTGCAATCCCCTATCTTTAATATAGCTCTGCTGTGTGAATATATATTTTTTCTCTATAAAAAATATTCTGAATTTATATAAATATAAGGGGTCTGCACCTAGCCTAAGATCACTCTCTGCGATCTTGGTCTATTTATATATATATATATCAGATATTATACCTTGGTCTTAAGGTTTCTGATTGTTTTTCTCCCAATTGTATATATTAAACTATTTGTATTTAGGAATATAAGAGAGGATTCTCAATAAATTCCGTTCTTAGGGATTGAGAAACATTATATTGTCATATACAATTTAATTGTTATATGCTACTTGTTCTTGTTTAGGCTGAGGTATTATTGATAACATATAAACATGGCCTTCACCCTCTCAGATGAAGTCTGGGAGGCTGAACTGAAAGAATCTCTGACAAACACCAATTTAGAAAGCAGTGATTTAGAAACAAATGTTTTTAATGCTTTTAAAAAATATAAGAACTGTATAGTTAAACAGGTTAAAGTCAGAGCTGAAAATTCAAGCTTAGCAAATTATGTTGAGAATAAAATAGTCCCTAGAGGACTGAGAATATTCCTAGACCCTGGTTTCAATGCAAGAGAGGAAGAAGGAGGGTTAGAGTTTTTGGATGAATGGAATGAGAAATTGTCTATATGTGCACTGGGAATGATTGAGATGCTAATTAAAAGGAATGATAAAAAACTGGAAAAAATCAAAGAAGATGTTGAACTCGCTTTACAGATAGTGAACAAATTTGATCATGACCCTAATTATAATAATTTAAATGAGGAAACGAAAACACATATATCCAGATTACAAGTAGAAATTAAAGTAAGGAAGTGTAGAAAATTACATCGCGATCAGGAAGACTATCAAAGTAAAAAGGTTTATGTATATAAATTTGATAAAGGCTCCTATGATTCAGTAACAGATATGTCAGATCTAGAAAGTGAAGAAAGGAATCCAAAAAACGATGGAGTCCCTGGTACACAGAATACAGGTCAAGGGAATATAGGAGGAGACAAGGGGGGAGGAAGAGGAGGAGAGGCCAGAAATACAGCACTAGTAGGGAGAAGATATCCCCAGCGAAGTCAGAGAGGGAGAGGGGACAAGTTGAGACAAAGATCTGGAAACAGGGGGAGGCCACAAAGGAGACCCTATCAGGGCTATTAACCCCACCTTCAGTTGAAGATGAGTTACAGATTGTCAACCTTTCCTCTTTTAGTCTAAACCCTACACATATTGAGGTTCTAAGAAAGGGCCTTTCTTTTTGCCCAACAAATAAGCTTAATAAGTTTGATTTAATAAAAGATCTACACCTTTTTGCAAGGAAACTTGTGCTTCACCATACTATGTATCAAATTTCTGAAAACAGAAAAGATGATGAAGCACGTAATACTTTAAAATCTCTTCTTGATGAAAATGAGGGGAACGCTATTTGTTTAGAAAGTGAGAAAATCATTAGAACAAATTTAAAATCCAAGTCCACTTTTATGCCCTCAATTGCACAGGTCCCTGTGGTTTCCCTCTTTGTGAAGACTGTTGAAAGAGAAATTGAGCAGTTACCTGATGACTGGATTTGGTCAGATAATCTAACCCCTAAACAGAGAAAAGCGTTAAAAGAACTTATGGTAGCAAAAGGGCTTGTGTTTAAGCTGGCTGACAAGGGTGGAAACTTGGTCCTGTTAGATGAGTCTTTCTATCTTAATGAAGCTAAAAGACAATTACTAGACCCAGTATGAAAGACTTCCAAGAAGTCCCCTGTTACAAATGAAATTAAAATTATATCATATCCTACAAGGAGCTAAAATGGAAGGTCTGATCTCTGTTGAGGAATTTAAGTTTTTAAATCCGATGTGCCCAGTGATGCCAACCTTTTATATTATCCCGAAAATTCACAAAAATAAGTCCCATCCACCTAGAAGACCAATCATGTCAGGAATAGGTGGCATCAGTGAGCTCATTGGACAATATGTGGATTTCTTCTTAAGGCCTTTCATCCTCTCTGTCCCTTCTTATTTCAAAGATACCCCAGACCTTCTAAGAAAGTTAGATGATATATCTGTTTCCTCACAAACGATCCTTGTATCTCTAGACGTTGAAAGCCTTTATTCCTCTATACCCCATGAGGTAGGAATTAATGCAAGTGAACATTTTTTAAGGTCTAGGGGTTCAGAAAGCAATAATCATACCACCTTTGTTATAAATCTTTTAAGGTTTATTCTTGAGAACAATGTCTTTGAATTTGATGGCTCTATTTATAGACAGGTCAGGGGGACAGCAATGGGTGCTGTATGTGCACCCACATATGCTTGTCTACACTTAGGGGCATGGGAGTTGGACATCTTTGAAAAGTTTGGTGAGGTGTTCAGCTCCCATGTGTCCCTTTGGATTAGATATGTGGACGACATCCTAATGTTTTGGGATGGCCCCCTGACCTGTCTATATGAGTTCATCAATTCACTAAATAAGAACGAACGAAATATCTTGCTGACATATGCATTCAGCGATAAAGAATTACCTTTTTTAGATATCTGTATTAAAAAGGAAGGTAATAGTATTTCTACTGAAAACCATCGCAAAAGTATTGCTACAAACAGTCTATTGGAAGCATCTAGCAGCCATCCTGAACCGTTAAAGAAAGGCATTCCTTACGGTCAGCTACTAAGATTAAAGAGGAATTGTTCCTCGAAGATAAAATTTGAATATCATGCTGAGATAATGTGTAAAAAATTCATTGAAAGAGGATATTCTAATAATTTAATTAAAAATACGCTTAACAAAGTTAGGAAACTTAATCGTAATGATCTATATTGTACTCTAAAAAATCCTGTGTTACAACAGATAATAACATAAGATTTATTACCACATTCAATTGTCAATGGCAAAATATAAGATACATTCTGTCCCATAACTGGCACTTGTTGTCCCTGGATGAAAATGTTTTGAAAAAGTAGGTAAAAAACCCTTATTGACCACAAAAAAATCTCCTAACTTAAAGGACACGTTAGTCAAAAGTAGATTTGTGAGGTCTGAACCTGAAAAAAATTGGTTAAACAAATACCAGCAGGTGAAAGGTAGTTTTCCTTGTGGACGCTGTGTGTATTGTCCATATATGCTTAAAAGCAAATCATTTTCAGCAAATACTGAGAAACAATTTGAGATTAGATGTTTCTCAAATTGCAACACTGTTGGAGTAGTATATCTTCTGATATGCTCCTGTCCCCTGTTCTATGTTGGAAAAATGAAACGAATGTTCAAGGACAGGGTACAGGAGCATAGGGACGATATTCTCTATGAAAGAGATACGAGTGTAGCTCGGCATTTTAGAGATGCCCACAATAGTAGTACTATTTCTTTAAAATTCGCATGAATTGATCAGGGGATAACAAATGGAAGAGGAGGAGACAATAATAAATGTATTTTAAAAAAGGAATCAAGATAGACTTATGTACTTAAAACAATGTCCCCTTTTGGTCTAAATGAAAGAATTGAATATGGGTCCTTTTTGGGCTGAATACCCTTCATTTTGATCAATTAGGTTATGTTAAATACAATGGTCTTAAACCAATCCTAGGTTTCAAAATGGAAAAATATATATATTTCTAGGTGAAATTTATTTTCTTTAATCTATATATTGGCTTCCAATCATTCCTGTTTTGTGGACTTTGCGACATATAGATTTAGAATAGAGTATGTGTGTTGCAGACTTTACAAACAAATATAAGCAATTTAAATATGTAACTACTTGAAAATTATCCTAAAAATTAGGGAGGTAATGTTTTTGGTAGGATAATGCTTGCACATAGATTTTTATCTCATGAGTCTATTCTCAACTGTCTTATCGATATATGGGAATCTATTGAAGATATGTCTCATATGTTGTTTAGCAATGGTTTATTGAAGCTCAGCACATTTTGTTTTTTTGGTATTGCAATGCTTTTGTTGCGCTAATTTATACTTATTATTCTTGCCTTTTTTCATCTAATAAATTGTAATTTTGAAAGAGAATGTAAACTAAGTAATGATATCAGAGGGGTTTAACAATTGCAACTTGCATGACTGGATAGTGAATACACACCCCAGCCACTCCCTCAAAAGTAAGGCAACGAATAAAAGATGAAATGCTACATTGTGACCAACAGTCCTGACGAGGCCCCGACCGCAAAGCATTGTGGGGCGAAACGCGCGTCGACAGAGTCATTTAAAGTTATGCAGCAAATGTAAGCGCCTGTAGAAAGCTTACGGTGATACATAAGAAAAAGTCCGGAAGAAATTTGGCGGAGGCGAGGAAAGTCTGTTAAGTCCCAAGTGTGTCTCAAGCTCAACCCGTATGTTACGGAGCTAGGAACGAGACGGAATGCTTTGAGTGAGACTGGATGTCGGAGGCGTGATTCCGGTCCATTACCTGCTATGCCTTTAAAGAGAAGCCTTGTATACCCGGATTCTTCTGCTTGAATCTACCACAACTCCATTAAGGTTGTATGTCTTATAATATCTTGCTGCTCTGGATTTATGAGCCTTTAATATACAAACCCTAATTACCTGGGATAGCTGATAAGGAGGACGCTCTCACCTCGATCTTGTTAGCTTCCCCTGATTACGGCATTTAATATTCATTTGGGATCACTACGGCTGCAATTTTCTCAGTAAAGATATTTATAAAGGAAAGAAGTCATCATATCTGGGACTTTTGCTTTAAGAACTTTATTTGCCTTTCTGATTCACAGCTTAAATTTCATAAGTATTGCCAAGGTCATTTATGTGTTTATTAGCACTATCAGGCCCATTTATCAAGCTCCGTACGGAGCTTGAAGGGCCGTGTTTCTGGCGAGTCTTCAGACTCGCCAGAAACACAAGTTATGAAGCAGCGGTCTAAAGACCGCTGCTCCATAACCCTGTCCGCCTGCTCTGAACAGGCGGACAGGAATCGCCGGACATCAACCCGATCGAATACGATCGGGTTGATTGACAGCTCCCTGCTGGCTGCCGATTGGCCGCGAGTCAGCAGGGGGCGGCGTTGCACCAGCAGCTCTTGTGAGCTGCTGGTGCAATGTTAAATGCGGAGAGCGTATTGCTCTCCGCATTTAGCGAGGTCTTGCGGACCTGATCCGCAGTGTCGGATCAGGTCCGCAAGCCCTTTGATAAATGGGCCTGCATATATCCATCTGTGGTCTCTTTATATACTGTTGTATTAGGTTTATTTTGATTTAGGCCATCCACTGCAGTGGCATTAGTATTAACATCCTTGATCGTTTAGTATGTGGTTTCAGCAATAAATGCATTGCATGCTATTTGAACCGAAGTGTGTCTGTGTTTCATTGTTTGATACAATACATCAGCCTGTTTTATCCACATATTGGATTTAGAATAAGTGATTTTTGAGTGCTGCAATCCCCTATCTTTAACACAGCATCTCATATAGCTCTGCTGTGTGAATATATATTTTTTCTCTATAAAAAATATTCTGAATTTATATAAATATAAGGGGTCTGCACCTAGCCTAAGATCACTCTCTGCGATCTTGGTCTATTTATATATATATATATCTCAGATATTATACCTTGGTCTTAAGGTTTCTGATTGTTTTTCTCCCAATTGTATATATTAAACTATTTGTATTTAGGAATATAAGAGAGGATTCTCAATAAATTCCGTTCTTAGGGATTGAAAAACATTATATTGTCATATACAATTTAATTGTTATATGCTACTTGTTCTTGTTTAGGCTGAGGTATTGTTGATAACATATAAACATGACCTTCACCCTCTCAGATGAAGTCTGGGAGGCTGAACTGAAAGAATCTCTGACAAACACCAATTTAGAAAGCAGTGATTTAGAAACAAATGTTTTTAATGCTTTTAAAAAATATAAGAACTGTATAGTAAACAGGTTAAAGCCAGAGCTGAAAATTCAAACTTAGCAAATTATGTTGAGAATAAAATAGTCCCTAGAGGACTGAGACTATTCCTAGACCCTGGTTTCAATGCAAGAGAGGAAGAAGGAGGTTTAGAGTTTTTGGATGAATGGAATGAGAAATTGTTTATATGTGCACTGGGAATGATTGAGATGCTAATTAAAAGGAATGAAAAAAGACTAGAAAAAATCAAAGAAGATGTTGAACTCGCTTTACAGATAGTGAACAAATTTGATCATGACCCTAACTTTAATAAATTAAATGAGGAAACGAAAACACATATATCCAGATTACAAGCAGAAATTAAAGTAAGGAAGTGTAGAAAATTACATCGCGATCAGGAAGACTAACAAAATAAAAAGGTTTATGTATATAAATTTGATAAAGGCTCCTATGATTCAGTAACAGATATGTCAGATCTTGAAAGTGAAGAAAGGAATCCAAAAAACGATGGAGTCCCTGGTACACAGAATACAGATCAAGGGAATATAGGAGGAGACGAGGGGGGAGGAAGAAGAGGAGAGGCCAGAAATACAGCACTAGTAGGGAGAAGATATCCCCAGCGATGTCAGAGAGGGAGAGGGGACAATTTGAGACAAAGATCTGGAAACAGGGGGAGGCCACAAAGGAGACCCTATCAGGGCTATTAACCCCACCTTCAGTTGAAGATGAGTTACAGATTGTCAACCTTTCCTCTTTTAGTCTAAACCCTACACATATTGAGGTTCTAAGAAAGGGCCTTTCGTTTTGCCCAACAAATAAGCTTAATAAGTTTGATTTAATAAAAGATCTACACCTTTTTGCAAGGAAACTTGTGCTTCACCATACTATGTATCAAATTTCTGAAAACAGAAAAGATGATGAAGCACGTAATACTTTAAAATCTCTTCATGATGAAAATGAGGGGAATGCTATTTGTTTAGAAAGTGAGAAAATCATTAGAACAAATTTAAAATCCAAGTCCACTTTTATGCCCTCAATTGCACAGGTCCCTGCGGTTTCCCTCTTTGTGAAGACTGTTGAAAGGGAAATTGAGCAGTTACTTGATGACTGGATTTGGTCAGATAATCTAACCCCTAAACAGAGAAAAGCGTTAAAAGAACTTATGGTAGCAAAAGGGATTGTGTTTAAGCCGGCTGACAAGGGCGGAAACTTGGTCCTGTTAGATGAGTCTTTCTATCTTAATGAAGCTAAAAGACAATTACTAGATAAAACCCAGTATGAAAGACTTCCAAGAAGTCCTCTGTTACAAATGAAATTAAAATTATATCATATCCTACAAGGAGCTAAAATGGAAGGTCTGATCTCTGTTGAGGAATTTAAGTTTTTAAATCCGATGTGCCCAGTGATGCCAACCTTTTATATTATCCCGAAAATTCACAAAAATAAGTCCCATCCACCTGGAAGACCAATTGTGTCAGGAAAAGGTGGCATCAGTGAGCACATTGGACAATATGTGGATTTCTTCTTAAGGCCTTTCATCCTCTCTCTCCCTTATGTCAAAGATACTCCATACCTTCTAAGAAAGTTAGATGATATATCTGTTTCCTCACAAATGATCCTTGTATCTCTAGACGTTGAAAGCCTTTATTCCTCTATACCCCATGAGGTAGGAATTAATGCAAGTGAACATTTTTTAAGGTCTAGGGGTTCAGAAAGCAATAATCATACCACCTTTGTTATAAATCTTTTAAGGTTTATTCTTGAGAACAATGTCTTTGAATTTGATGGCTCTATTTATAGACAGGTCAGGGGGACAGCAATGGGTGCTGTATGTGCACCCACATATGCTTGTCTACACTTAGGGGCATGGGAGTTGGACATCTTTGAAAAGTTTGGTGAGGTGTTCAGCTCCCATGTGTCCCTTTGGATTAGATATGTGGACGACATCCTAATGTTTTGGGATGGCCCCCTGACCTGTCTATATGAGTTCATCAATTCACTAAATAAGAACGATCGAAATATCTTGCTGACATATGCATTCAGCGATAAAGAATTACCTTTTTTAGATATCTGTATTAAAAAGGAAGGTAATAGTATTTCTACTGAAAACCATTGCAAAAGTACTGCTACAAACAGTCTATTGGAAGCATCTAGCAGCCATCCTGAACCGTTAAAGAAAGGCATTCCTTACGGTCAGCTACTAAGATTAAAGAGGAATTGTTCCTCGAAGATAAAATTTGAATATCATGCTGAGATAATGTGTAAAAAATTCATTGAAAGAGGATATTCTAATAATTTAATTAAAAATACGCTTAACAAAGTTAGGAAACTTAATCGTAATGATCTATATTGTACTCTAAAAAATCCTGTGTTACAACAGATAATAACATAAGATTTATTACCACATTCAATTGTCAATGGCAAAATATAAGATACATTCTGTCCCATAACTGGCACTTGTTGTCCCTGGATGAAAATGTTTTGAAAAAGTAGGTAAAAAACCCTTATTGACCACAAAAAAATCTCCTAACTTAAAGGACACGTTAGTCAAAAGTAGATTTGTGAGGTCTGAACCTGAAAAAAATTGGTTAAACAAATACCAGCAGGTGAAAGGTAGTTTTCCTTGTGGACGCTGTGTGTATTGTCCATATATGCTTAAAAGCAAATCATTTTCAGCAAATACGGAGAAACAATTTGAGATTAGATGTTTCTCAAACGTAATCATAATGATCTATTGTACTCTAAAAAAATCCTGTATTACAACAGATAATAACATAAGATTTATTACCACATTCAATAGTCCCATAACTGGCACTTGTTGTTCCTGGATGAAAAAAATTGTTGAAAAAGTAGGTAAAAAACCCTTATTGACCGCAAAAAAATCTCCTAACTTAAAGGACAAGTTAGTCAAAAGTAGATTTTTGAGGTCTGAACCTGAAAAAATTTGGTTAAACAAATACCAACAGGTGAAAGGTAGTTTTCCTTGTGGACGCTGTGTGTATTGTCCATATATGCTTAAATGCAAATCATTTTCAGCAAATACTGAGAAACAATTTGAGATGAGATGTTTCTCAAATTGCAACAATGTTGGAGTAGTATATCTTCTGATATGCTCCTGTCCCCTGTTCTATATTGGAAAAACAAAACGAATGTTCAAGGACAGGGTACAGGAGCATAGGGACGATATTCTCTATGAAAGAGATACGAGTGTAGCTCGGCATTTTAGAGATGCCCACAATAGTAGTACTATTTCTTTAAAATTCTCAGGAATTGATCAGGGGATAACAAATGGAAGAGGAGGAGACAATAATAAATGTATTTTAAAAAAGGAAGCAAGAAGGACTTATGTACTTAAAGGGACAGTTCACCCAAAAACTTTCTCCCCTTTAAATTATTCCCAATGATCCTTTTTACCTGCTAGAGTGTATTAACCCCTTAATGACAACTGACGTACCAGGTACGTCCTGCAAAAACTTGCAGTTAGTGACAATGGACGTACCTGGTACGTCAGTTGTCTAAGAGAGTGCTGGAAGCGATCGCAATCGCTTCCAGCAGCTCTCAGGGTATTGCAGTGATGCCTCGATATTGAGGCATCCTGCAATACCCTTTAAAAAGCATCCGATGCAGAGAGAGCCACTCTGTGGCCCTCTCTGCACCGGTAGCGATGGGGCCGTTCGTTGGTGGGTGGGAGCTTACAGGGAGGAGGGTGGGCGGCCCATCGCTACCCGGCATCCGGTTCCTTCAAGTGCATTGTGCACCCCGGATGCCGGGAGCGTGCGGGGGGGCTGCGTGCACGCGCGCGCGCGCAGCAATCACTGGCACTGCCACCAATGAATTTTAGTAAGAGGGAGGGGGGCAGCAAACAGTAAATTTTTTTTAATAATAATAGGATCTGGTAGGGTTAGGGGGGTGGGGGTACTGGGGGGGGGCAGCTACACTACAGAAAAAATGAAAAAAAAAACATTTAAAAATAAAAAAAAAACACTTTATTTTTTGGGGAAAACTGGGTACTGGCAGACAGCTGCCAGTACCCAAGATGGTGGCAATTAGGTAGGTGGGGAGGGTTAGAGAGGTGTTTGGGGGGGATCAGGGAGGTTGGGGGTTAAGGCAGGGGTCCATCACAGCTGAATAATTAAAAAAAAAACAAAAAAAAAAACACCTTTTATTTTAGTACTGGCAGACTTTCTGCCAGTACTTAAGATGGCGGGGACAATTGTGGGGTGGGGGAGGGAAGAGAGCTGTCTGGGAGGGATCAGGGGGTGGGATGTGTCAGGTGGGAGGCTAATCTCTACACTAAAGCTAAAATTAACCCTGCAAGCTCTCTACAAGCTACCTAATTAACCCCTTCACTGCTGGGCTTAATACAAGTGTGGTGCGCAGCAGCATTTAGCGGCCTCCTAATTGCCAAAAAGAAACGCCAAAGCCATATATGTCTGCTATTTCTGAACAAAGGAGATCCCAGAGAAGCATTTACAACCATTTGTGCCATAATTGCACAAGCTGTTTGTAAATAATTTAAGTGAGAAACCTAAAATTGTGAAAAATGTCACTTTTTTTTTTATTTGCTCGCATTTGGCGGTGAAATGGTGGCATGAAATATACCAAAATGGGCCTAGATCAATACTTTGGGTTGTCTACTACACTAAACTAAAGCTAAAATTAACCCTTCAAGGTCCCTACAAGATCCCTAATTAACCCCTTCACTGCTGGGCATAATACACGTGTGGTGCGCAGCTGCATTTAGCGGCCTTCTAATTACCAAAAAGCAACGCCAAAGCCATATATGTCTGCTATTTATGAACAAAGGGGATCCCAGAGAAGCATTTACAACCATTTGTG
This sequence comes from Bombina bombina, assembly GCF_027579735.1. Lineage (NCBI taxonomy): Eukaryota > Metazoa > Chordata > Amphibia > Anura > Bombinatoridae > Bombina > Bombina bombina. Next base: position 1,250,724,481 of record NC_069500.1, read on the forward strand.
CCATAATTGCACAAACTGTTTGTAAATAATTTCAGTGAGAAACCTAAAGTTTGTGACAAAATTTGTGAAAAAGTGAACAATTTTTTTTATTTGCTCGCATTTGGCAGTGAAATGGTGGCATGAAATATACCAAAATGGGCATAAATCAATACTTTGGGTTGTCTTCTAAAAAAAAATATATACATGTCAAGGGATATTCAGGGATTCCGGACAGATATCAGTGTTCCAATGTAACTAGCGCTAATTTTGAAAAAAAGTGGTTTGGAAATAGCAAAGTTCTACTTGTACTTATTGCCCTATAACTTGCAAAAAAAGCAAACAACATGTAACCATTGGGTATTTCTAAACTCAGGACAAAATTTAGAAACTATTTAGCATGGGTGTTTTTTGGTGGTTGTAGATGTGTAACAGATTTTGGAGGTCAAAGTTAGAAAAAGTGTGTTTTTTTCCATTTTTTCCTCATATTTTATATATTTTTTATATTAAATTATAAGATGTGATGAAAAAAATGGTATCTTTAGAAAGTCCATTTAATGGCGAGAAAAACGGTATATAATATGTGTGGGTACAGTAAATGAGTAAGAGGAAAATTACAGCTAAACACAAACACTGCAGAAATTTAAAAATAGCCATTGTCATTAAGGGTAAGAAAACTGAAAAATGGTCCGGTCATTAAGGGGTTAAATTGGTTGCAAGTAGCTCCTTTACTTATATTTCAGCATTTGAAATAGCTGATTTAGCTTGTGGTTTCCCAACCCATACTGAAAGTTTTGATACTGGCGTATGCGCTATTGACAAGCCTAAGTAAACACAGCCAGCAGAAGAGATTACACCCTCAGTGGGGTGCATGATAGTTAAGTAATACAATTATAATTTTCCATTGTTCTCTCTATGTATTTAGCTTTGGTGTTCCAGACAAATATAAGATAAGGAAGCAAGTCTGTGTACATAAAAGTGATAACAAAATGAGATCTGATATTACCTGAAGCTCAACCCATTGTAATAGGCTGTGGTTTCAAAGCACAAAACCAGCTACTTCATATACACAAATAAACCCGAAAATGCAATTTCTCAAATATTTTATACTCTGCAGCTAGTATAACAAGTCACTGAAAATACATTAATGGAAAAACTATTTTACAGTGTACTGTCCCTTTAAAACAATGTCCCCTTTTGGTCTAAATTAAAAAATTGAATATGGGTCCTTTTTGGGCTGAATACCCTTCATTTTGATCAATTAGGTTATGTTAAATACAATGGTCTTAAACCAATCCTAGGTTTCAAAATGGAAAAATATATAGATTTCTAGGTGAAATTAATTTTCTTTAATCTATATATTGGCTTCCAATCATTCCTGTTTTGTGGACTTTGCAACATATAGATTTAGAATAGAGTCTGTGTGTCGCGGACTTTACAAACAAATATAAGCAATTTAAATATGTAACTACTTGAAAATTATCCTAAAAATTAGGGAGGTAATGTTTTTGGTAGGATAATGCTTGCACATAGATTTTTATCTCATGAGTCTATTCTCAACTGTCTTATCGATATATGGGAATCTATTGAAGATATGTCTCATATGTTGTTTAGCAATGGTTTATTGAAGCTCAGCACATTTTGTTTTTTTGGTATTGCAATGCTTTTTTTGCGCTAATTTATACTTATTATTCTTGCCTTTTTTCATATAATAAATTGTAATTTTGAAAGAGAATGTAAACTAAGTAATGATATCAGAGGAGTTTAACAATTGCAACTTGCATGATTGGATAGTGAATACACACCCCAGCCACTCCCTCAAAAGTAAGGCAACGAATAAAAGACGAAATGCTACATTGTGACCAACAGTCCTGACAAGGCCCCGACCGCAAAGCATTGTGGGGCGAAACGCGCGTCGACAGAGTCATTTAAAAGTATGCAGCAAATGTAAGCACCTGTAGAAAGCTTACGGTGATACATACGAAAAAGTCCGGAAGAAATTTGGCGGAGGCGAGGAAAGTCTGTTAAGTCCCAAGTGTGTCTCAAGCTCAACCCGTATGTTACGGAGCTAGGAACGAGACGGAATTCTTTGGGTGAGACTGGATGTCGGAGGCATGATCCCAGTCCATTACCTGCTATGCCTTTAAAGAGAAGCCTTGTATACCCGGATTCTGCTGCTTGAATCTACCACAACTCGATTAAGGTTGTATGTCTTGCTTATAATATCTTGCCGCTCTGTATTTATGAGCCTTTAATATACAAACCCTAATTACCTGGGATAGCTGATAAGGAGAACGCTCTCACCTCGATCTTGTTAGCTTCCCCTGATTACGGCATTTAATATTCATTTGTGATCACTACGGCTGCAATTTTCTCAGTAAAGATATTTATAAAGGAAAGAAGTCATCATATCTGGGACTTTTGCTTTAAGAACTTTATTTGCCTTTCTGATTAGCAGCTTAAATTTCACAAGTATTGCCAAGGTCATTTATGTGTTTATTAGCACTATATATCCATCTGTGGTCTCTTTATATACTGTTGTATTAGGTTTATTTTGGTTTAGGCCATCCACTGCAGTGGCATTAGTATTAACATCCTTGATTGTTTAGTATGGGGTTTCAGCAATAAATGCATTGCATGCTATTTGAACCGAAGTGTGTCTGTGTTTCATTGTTTGATACAATACATCAGCCTGTTTTATCCACATATTGGATTTAGAATAAGTGATTTTTGAGTGCTGCAATCCCCTATCTTTAACACAGCATCTCATATAGCTCTGCTGTGTGAATATATATTTTTTCTCTATAAAAAATATTCTGAATTTATATATATATACACACAAACACACACATTTTTTAAAATGTAACATATTTTTAATGAATATAAGACATAACGTACTAGATATATATAAATAGTACCTGCAATCACTATGGACTAATAATGATATGAAATACTGTAAAGTGTTTTTTTTTTCACCAAATATATATAACTGCTCATATAATCCATGGATTGTTTGATCATACAATTAGTATCATGACCATCAATATTAGATTCAGCTCTACCCTTCTGCACCTTGGAGGTTTACTTGCTTTTTCAGTCTAGTCAATGAGCCTAGGTTGTCATCTATGCTAAACACCCATTTTACAATGCTCCTGAAATGGCTTCCTGTGTCATTCTCAAGGTATTTCCTGGCAGATGTCAGGTCAGTGGAAACAGATGGATCCTCTGGCATCAAATCAGACTGTTCATCCGTGGACACCTTATCTGAGTGAGTTTTTATATCCCCCTTAGTTCACTGGCAGATCCAATGTAGGTTATATGACTTCAATCTGAAACTTGCGCTGTCTATTGTGCTTCTATAAGGGTATTTAATGCCAAATTGGTTGTCATGATTACTGTAAGGGAGGTGATCACATTCCCACAAATGGCTTTTATAAAAATGTTGTTAGTGCAACCTTTTTGTGCATAATTACAGTTAACATATTATTACTCGCATGTAACAGAAGGAGATAGGCATTTTGTCAGATTTATGTATATAGAAAGATAGATAGATAGATGGAAATACTGATGACCTCTGTAGAATAACAGTCAGGCGTAAAAGAGTGCTTTGCAATAGTATATGGGGTATCATCTGCCAAATTAAAAGTGTTAAAAAAAAGTAATCACAAATGAGGGTCAGATAGAAGATCAACTGTTTAGAATGATGTATACCGTTTTTAAAGGTGTGATGTGCCTGAGATTGTAAAAATATCCAGGTGCCATATAATGTTAAAGGGACATAAATGTGCAAAAAAACAGCAACAGAGTATTTTATTATTGCACTGTTTATTGCAAATAACATTGTGCTTAAGCCCTAAAAAAGATTTACTTTTTTTTAAGGTTCTATAAACTTTCCATTGGCGCTCCCCTAAAGTAACCTATAAAAATAATATTCAGGCCAGCAGGGCACTACCCCTAATGAAGGCAATGACACAAAACAATCTAAAGAAGTAAAAATTAAACATATTTAAATTTTTTAATTATTTTTTATTTTTATTTTTATTAAAACTGTATTGTCTTCTGATATCATTTTTTTAAAGTTGATAACCACTGTGCAAGAGTCTTATAAACCACGTTTAGAGCTAGATTACAAGTTAAGACCAAAAATGTTAGCGATGTTGAGTATTAATGCTGCTCAAGTTAAATCAAACCGCTCCTTTGTTTGCGCTGGTATTACTAGTAAAAAGTTATTGCTCAAGCGAAAGGCTTAGATGCGTTAACATCTGGAGGTCAGATAAAGCGACCGTGCAAACTCTGTTTCCCCATAGACTTGTATGCGGCGCTCTAAAAAAGCCCTTTCTCTCTTTAGCTAGAGCACTAACCTGAAAGTGTGCTAGGACAACTCTGCCAAAGCTGAAGGTGTTTAAAGAATACTTCCTATACCTATATTCTTCATTTAGAAGAAAATGTTCTTTTTAATGATATTATATAATATTTTTGTAAAATGTATATCTATAGCTATATACACATATGGAGAGAGAGAAAATAGATATTTTATATCTATCTATCTATCTATCTATCTATCTATCTATCTATATATATATATATATATATACACACACAGATATTGACTGCACTCTCAAACCAGACTGTGTACACATTCTGTGACCCTGCAAAACTCAAAGCCCTGGGTGCTCACCAGCACTCCCAGACAGCTGCACAGCTTTCAGGGACCCATACAGTGAACCCCAGCCAATCCTGGGTGCAAAGCCCATAGGAAAAATTACAATTTAAAATTATTAACACAAAACATAGAAAGTATGGTACTCTTTTTCAAACACACAGCTAAATTAATAGCAAAATGGAAGACTTAGTTGCAGTTGGCCAAATGGTGATATTTTAATATGTTTTCCATGTGTTATATGCAAATTTTATTCTAGCCCTAACACTTTACTTCAGATCTCAAGTCACACTAATTCTTCTAGGTTGAGTGCAACCCATACTTTTCATTTTGTAATATGAGCAATGTTTAACTTTGTAGATATCCATTGAAAGTATACAATGTGCTAAATGGATGTGGCTGCGCTAGTAATTCTGTTTTACCACAGAGTTGTAACATCAATTTGGCACCCTGCACTAACCTTAGATGATTGTGTACAAAGCTACTCAGACAAGCACAACAGGCCTTTGCTGTGTTTCTTGCCACTATACAACGATTCTAAACTGTGCAGTTAATAATAAATAATAATAAAAGGTGCTAATGTACAACGCTGGCAAGACAAAGAATGCAAGGAGTGATGATCAACTCTAGGATATTGGACAGTTATGTAATAAGTGAGAAAGGCATTTTAGGATTATTTTGCACTAGGTAATTTAGAAATTAACCTAAGTGATCCATAGGTAATGTGAAGCCTGACAGAACTGTGCCACTTATTTATCCTATGTAAAAACATCAGTCCTAGTTTAAAAAGATAGGGTCAAAAAGGAGTTAGTGTGAGTAAGAACTGTAATGATTGTGTAATCAGTTCTGTTGACATGCCTTGATTTAGAGGCTATGGGGCATATGTATCAAGGTCTGGAGGACCTGATCCGACACTGTGGATCAGGTCCGCCAGACCTCGCTGAATACGGCGAGCAATATGCTCGCAGTATTCAGCATTGCACCAGCAGCTCACAACGCCGCCCCCTGGAGCCCATAGCATTTACAGTTTTTTTTATTCACATGAAATGTTTCTCTTCCTGCAAGATATAGGGCTAGATTCATAGACTATTATAAGGTTGCAAGGGAACCTCATTGTAAAGATAAGATTTTGTTTGAAATTCATTGTTTCATCTATAGTTACATTAAGATTGCCAGTGAAATGTCAAGAAGGGCTGACATCAGTGTTTGAGGGCAGTTGTACCAAGAGGCGTTTTACTATACATTGAAGATGTAATGAAAATAATACCTTTAGAATGTATTGTATAGAAATACAACTTAGAAGTGTCAACCAAAACTCAAACCCTTTTGTTACAAGACAATAGTGAACCTAGGACATCAATAATAAACCTATAGGAGCTGAGGGTATGTGGGTATATTATACATATGTATACAACAGTTTATTTACTGTTTATAAATTTGTACATCTGAGATCACCTTTAAAATTGGTGGACTGCAAGAAACTGCCATCCTATTATTTCATATGTTAGGCACATCGGCACTCTTTGGAACAGAGAGGGCCAGCACACTTTCTTTTAAAATATTGCCAGAACCACAGATTGCGAGACTGGCGAGGCCAAAAAGTCCATTTAGCATAGCTCTATCAATCTTTTTATCATCAAGCCCCAAGTGAGAACAGTTAGCAATGCTGAAAAATAATAATTACAATAGCAAAATTGGTTATGGAAATGTTTGGAAATATTTGTATGTCTGTTTTTATATGGGTAAAGTAGTCTTGTTGGATAAAATGAGAGTCATCTCAGAGACCAGACAGGGAGAATAAGGAGCTAATTGTGGGCATTCTGGGAGATTGATAAGAGTTTTTTTATCTAAACCTTGGATGAACATGCAAGGTTTTTTTAGGTACATATTATAATGGAGCTCAGCTCACAACACATAGCAGTGAGAAAGGGTGGGTACCAATATCTCTTTAAATTCAGCAATTTTTCAAACTGTAATATTGTTTTTTTCTGTAAGAAATTAATTTTACATAAGCTATAGTATAGGCTACAGAGTAGCATTATCCTGTTGCTTACTGCTTTGTTGTAGCGTTGTTATTGTTCAGAACATATTGTGCTCACATTTGTTTGTTCTATTTTTAAAAAAAAAGGTGTTTTAAAATGCTATACATTTTTTTAGACATTTTCCAGGGTTGTCTAAAAAATAAATAAAACAATTTTTTTGACTTACCAATGATGTGATGCATGGTATAATTAACAACTAGTGTGCACTGTATACCTAATTTCAGTTGTGCGCTAATATGTGTTTAAACAAGTTTATCTAACCTTTTTCATGAAATGAATATTTTACCAAGTTTAATTGCTTCTCCTATGTTTGTTTTTACCTTTTAGGTTAGAAGATTTCATCTGTTAGTACAAATTTGTAAAAAAAATTCCAGTCAAAACAAAATTAAACAATGTATGAAAATGTGTAATAATTTATTAAATTTTTTCAATTAATTGTGATTTATCTGTATTTGTATTTTTCTTATTGAGCTAACACACATATAGACTAGGACCTTAAAAAAAAAAGTAATGTGGTGTTTTAGTGATGCATTTGTTTCTAAAAACAGATTCACTCAAGTGTATCTTTTTTTTAGATTTTTTTTAATGGTTTCATGACACCACATGTTGCCCATGATTTGGAAGATTGTTATCTGATTTCCTTTGTGTTAAACCTGTTTTTGAACCTTCATGAAAATTATCGGTGCTTAGTGTTTATATTTCCCCACTAATTTTGATTACGTAAAACCAATTTAGAAAAAAAAAAGTATCATAACACGAGGATGTTTTTTTGATGAATCTAGCACGCAACATTCCACTGCAAGAGAGTATTGTGCCGACTTCACCCGGCCTGAAGCTGAAATGCTGACTGGAGGTTTAAGAATGCTGTTACATTACACATTTTCTTAGTCACTGTGTATTGAACATCTTGCAAGAAATTACAATAAGAAAAATAATTGTAAAATATTTTCAAATAATTTATTAAACTACTATTTCAGCTGAACTTAGGTTGATGTATTTTATAGAGATAAAATCCTATACAGACATGACCCCCCTCCTACTGTATCATATGTTTAGCCTTTTTTTTTTTTCATCTATTTTTCTTTTTTACTATGTGTCAGTGTCATTACGTACCCCAGCTCATTTATCCGGCACTACAAAATTTAGAAATGCTTTACAAATAAATCATAATAATGGATGTAACTAATAGGGATGGAAAGTATGTGAAAAGTATTAGGTCCACAGCTCTAGGAGTCCTATCTTGGCCCTCTTAGTAAACACATTTGTATACATCGTTATAGCATAAACACAATTTGTTAATGCCAATATTTTTGTAACTATTCAAGCTCACAAAGGTCAGACAGTTTTGAAGTCCAGGATCTGACTAACATAGACATTCTAAAATTACAAACCTTAAAATTATTTTTATTGAAATTGCTACACATATGTCTCTGTAAAACAATATATTGCCTTCAAACTAAATTCCAAATAATTATTTCTAAAGACATTTAGAAAGAACACTCTATGCCACCATCTAAATGTCTCACATCACCTATACTGGAACCCTAGGAAGTTCCGGACATTTTTTAGTTTTAAATGAGCACTTTAATTCTTGCATTAACATTTATTTGACATTAAGGACCAGTGCTATCATTGCACTAAACTATTCACACCCCCCATCACAAAGTAACCCACTACACTATTAACCCCTAAACCACCACATCCTCATCTCAAAGTAACCCACTACTCTATTAACCCCTAAACCACCATATCCTCATCTCAAAGTAACCCACTACACTATTAACCCCTAAACCACCACACCCACCATCGCAAAGTAACCCACTACACTATTAACCCCTAAACCACCACATCACAAAGTAACCCACTACACTATTAACCCCTAAACCACCACATCTCAAAGTAACCCACTACGCTATTAACCCCTAAACCACCATATCCTCATCTCAAAGTAACCCACTACACTATTACACCCTAAACCACCATATCCTCATCTCAAAGTAACCCACTACACTATTAACCCCTAAACCACATATCCTCATCTCAAAGTAACCCACTACACTATTAACCTCTAAACCACCATATCCTCATCTCAAAGTAACCCACTACACTATTAACCCCTAAACCACCACATCACAAAGTAACCCACTACACTATTAACCCCTAAACCACCATATCACAAAGTAACCCACTACACTATTAACCCCTAAACCACCACACCCACGATCACAAAGTAAGCTCCTAAACCGCCACACCCCCATCACAGTTTCCCTCTACACTATTAACCCCTTAACTGCCACACCCATATTGCAAAGAAACACACTGCACTATTAACCCCTAAGCCGCCACAGTCCTATCACAAAGTAACCCACTACCATCTAAACCCCCTAGCCTAACAACCCCTAAGTTACCCCAAAACAGACTTACCTTACCTTTAAAAAAAAAAAAAATTACCTGAAAAAAGTAAAAACCTAACCTTACCTTAAAACTAACAAACCTAAGATTACTGTAAAAAACAAATAAAAAAAACCCTAACATTTCAAAAAATAAAAAACCTTCCATTACAAAAAATAACAAACAGATTACCAACATTAAATTGTAGAGTTGTGTAGATTTTTTTTTTTTAAAAAAAGTGCTGACACTTTAGGCCAATGCCCTACAAAATGTCCTTTTAAGGGCTATTTCTGTAGTTTAGTGTTAGTGTGAGGCAGTTTTTTATAAAAAAAAGTAGCGGGTTACTTTGCGATGGGGTTTTAAATTTTTTGTAATGGTAGTTTTTTTCCCAGTAATGTTAGGTTAGTTAGTTATAAGGTAAGGTTAGGTTTTTATTTTTAAAGGTAAGGTTAGGTTTTTTATTTTTTCCGGTAAAGTTTTTTTTAAGGTACTGTTAGTTTGTATTTTTACAGGTAAGGTTAGTCTTTTTTGGGACAACTTAGGGGGTGTTAGGTAAGGGGGTTTAGATGTCAGTGGGTTAATATTTTGCAATGGGTGTGTGGCTGTTTAGGAGTTTATAGTGTAGCGGGTTACTTTGCGATGGGGTGTGTGGCGGTTTAGGGGTTAATAGTGTAGTGGGGACTTTGCGGTGGGCTATGTGGTGGGTTAATAGTTTAGGGGGCTTATGGCCATTTGAGTTAGTGTGCCAGTATAGGTGTTAGTTGTTTTCCACTTTTCATCTCCATTAAAGTCAATGGGAGAGTACATTAACATGGTCACAATATTGTAGCTTTGGCTCTTTGCTGGTTTACATTTGTAAACAGCAGACTCTTATGAAATCATGCCTTTGTTTGAGTTCATTAAAAAATAGAAGCAAACTAAACAATTCCAGTTAAAAAATGAATTACCCCCAGACATATTTTCCCTTGGGTTTTCTTTATTTATCTAATTAAACTGAAGACAGTTATTGACTGGTAACATCTGCTTCTACGTCATGTAGGGTGTGTTTTTTTTTTGCAGCTGATGTATATTTTACAAGTTTATAGTGTGCTCGCAGCAAATGATCGTCCTTTTGCAGTAAATACATTAGTCATGATCTATGGAAACATCATGCCAAAGTCTTTTTAATTCTTCTATACTTTTTACTGCCAAGATTCTAGTCATGGTAGATAACATGTGTGATTACGTTTATTATATATTGTGTATATTAGATATTTATTATATATATGTATTTTTTTTTACCAAAGGATTTAATTTATTTATCTCAATGAAGAAACTATTCTTTGTATAATAACAGCTCAAAACATGGAAGTATTTAAAATGACTTAGGGCCAGATTACAAGTGGCGCGTTAATTTTTTTGTTTCAGTCTCGCATAAACACTGCATAAAGTAAACGTAAGCAGGTTAGCGCATTAACTTTTTTTCTTCATAGACTTCAATGGAGCACACTTTAAAAGAAAAAGCTGGGGGGCGTGTCCAGGCACTGATCAAGCATGGTCGCAAATTCAGAGGCTACAATGACTAACTCAACAATCCGCTGATTATCTGTGTGTGACAACACCATCAATGACAACTAAACATCTCTTTAGATTCCCTGCTACTAGCAGAGCATTTTGACCCCACTTTAGTGGCGTTTGTGACCTGAGCTGGCTATCCTAAATGCTGAGACCATTGGCAGCAGGCTTGCCTTCTATTATCGCTACCCCCTCCCAAACTAACCCACGAGAGACCCTGACGATATTCACACCTCCTAACTTTATAGCCCTAAAGACTGCAGAAAACCGAAGAGCTATTTTCTAACTCTGGCACTATGGAGATGGCCATAATCGTCAATAGATGGGAGACACAAGTGAATCATCTCCTCGCTGCTCATTTCCAAGGCAACAGCTCCTGGAGGTTTTCCTTCTGTTAACAGAAGCTTTCAATGATCCTTACAATGACCACACGAGAGATACAGCACTGGGTGAGTTGCAGTCCTTGGATTACATTGCACCGCCATACCTAACCTGTCCGAACGAGCCCCAATCTAGCTGTACGGAAAAGGGAGCTGACACTCCTAGACCCGCTCCCTCGGCCCAGACAGTCTGTGCTATAGGAGATTTCTCAACGGAGCCCAGTGGACATCTGTGTTAGCCCCTGAGACCCTCCACTCCTGTCAAAAGATTTGTCCCAAGGATTCAGCACCAATCTGCCCATTTTTCGCCCTCCCCTCTACTTCTGGCAACTGGGCAGCCTTATTACGTTCATGGACGATAGATCCATAATTGGAACTCTTCCCTCTTTGACCCTTAGGAGAATGGGTGTCGGATAATTTTTCTAACTATGTGGTGGAGATATAACCCTGTGTCAGACGCACTTATTGACTTACTTGATCTCCCACTACACTATGAGTGCTAACTCCTCTAATATTTGGCTTAACTACCTGACATCGTAGTGCTTGAGGCTTATCATTATGAAGGCAAGCAGCTGGATAGTAGAGAGTCTGCAGTTTGTGTCAGGCCAGATCTGTGCTCATAAGGACGCCTTTAATTTCACTACCTACTCTGCACTGAAGTTTTACTACCCTGCACATTATGTTTATGTTATTACTATATATGTTTTTAGAAGACAAGGTATTGACCCTCCACAAGCCAAAAGGTGTTACTCCCTTTTTATAAACAAGCATATAGTGGTTGAGGCTCTACATAGAAAGTTTATCATGTAGATACAGGCTTCCCTATATATTGAAAGCTTGAGCTACTCATAAGACTAAGTTTCATCTTCTTAGACAGAAATTGTGTCACTCAATGGGACTTCTAATGCTTAGCTATACTTCTTTTGTTATTAGGGGGATAGTAAGAGAGAAAACTTACACGCACTACCCAAAATAAAGACTCCAATTTCACCAAGGGAGAGTTAGCTAAACACTTTAACATGTCAGAGCCTACTGTGGTTAGGGGGCCGATATCCCCATGATGTATTCACATGCTACTTACTTAAAGGAAACCCTAATGGTATCTACCTAATTTAAAATAACTACACCATGCCTTTGTCACCTTTAGATGTTATTAAGCTAGCCAGCTTGAGTACCCAGAGCACGCCTAAATAGTATATAGATTAGTTTGACCATTCTGGACCCGCAGACAGCGGCAGAGTCTGTGGGCTAGACCCAAACATGTGTTTTTGGAATCATATATATTGTTGTATGTTCAGGGCACATTGGCCTATTGGATACGCAGCTATGCACTTTCAGACTAGCCATGGTGGTTATATGGATCTATTTGCTGTTTTACCATAATATATGCTCACGTACCACAACAACCCTCCATCCATTTTATATATGAGGCTACCCTTACCCTTGTATGTCATATCATGCGTTAAGGTTAATTCTTTTATGTAATACAGGTCCCTTTATACTAAGTTTATATATATAGGTCCCCGTCTGGAAAATGCACACTTCTCTCCTAGGTGTTCATTAAAATAACAGGTCACAATGAATAACCATACACCTTCAGATACTACCATTAAAAGCGGCATAGGAGTTACTACTATTACTCAGACATCTGTAATTCTTCGTTTGGTCCAGAATGGCCATTGCAGTTGTTAAATAGCACTTCCTACTGAATTCTATCTTTTCTGAGAACCAAGAGAGACCATACACATCATCTAAGTTCCTTCACTATGCCATATTTTTTCACTAGATAGAGGAATTATAGCTACATGCACATTCAGGTACTACTTTACCTGCTCTGCTACATAACTATAGAAAGGAATACCGCGTATCACCATCTCACTCACAGGGAACCCGCTAATTGTTACATTAGCACACATATTTCAGCTATATTTTATAATAATTTGTGTGCAACCTCTATATAAGAAGTCTTACCCCCTCACATAACTTACCCTTCTATTCAAAACTTTTGACACCATGGCGGAACTTATACAGGAGATAGAGAACTACATCATATTAGTTAACTGCAATGCGTTACTTATACTTGTCCCATAGTTTTGTCATTCTGCTCCTCGTTACTCTCTAAGACTGGGTAGGGTCGTATATATCGCCTATTGGAAGTTTACAACAGAAGTTCTAGAAGCCATCTTATGGTAGTTTTCTATATTTTCATTAATTTTTGAAAGGTTATATATTGTCAGTTCAAGTATATCTGTTATTCCTGTCATATACTGTTATTCCTTGGCATGCATGATCCTGACCTTGTTATATCTTCAACATATGAGATGATAGATAATGGTTCTGTATTTCTCATATAACACTAAGGTTCTGCTTGTGGAATGCACCAGATTTTGTCTAGCTCTCCTTATATGCATTCTATGGGTCTTATAACAAGTCCAGATTAAAGCCCTTGGATACGCCATCTCCCCCCCCCCTATTATTAGAAGCAGTTCTTGCCTGCTGATTACCCTCACTCCTCATATACCATTATATATTAAAGACTAACACTATAAAAAAAAGAGATTTCACTATACTAAGTCCAGCTATTTATCAGTTGGTGGAGACCTGAGATGACTAATCGATGTGTGTTTTTAAATTTTATAACTATAAATGCCATGTTGCATATTCCCACACAGTTATGGATCACCACATGAAAAGACAGATCTGTTAGGTACTTATCTGTAAAGTTATTTGCTATTCCCTTCCTAGGAGCTTGTATAGACATTTGTGTTTTGAGAAAAAATATTTCCTATCAATGTCATCATACGCATACAAACATATTGTGTAACCAATTTTTTTTACCATATCTACCCTCACTTGCCTTGTATATTCTCTGTTATTGTAAATGGATGAAAGCTTTATATTGTATTTACCGCAAATCTCAATAAAAAGTATATTTCTAAAAAGAATAAGCTAACACTTATCGCTCGCATGCTAACCTGACACCACATTAGATCTACAGCGCTCAACCCAAAGTTAGTTATGAATATTTAACATTACAATGTTACTCACATAGAAGAAAATGTGCTTTGTTTTTCTTAAATATCTATACCTATATATCTATATGTATGTATGTGTGTATATGTATATATATACAGGTCTTAATGAACGTAATTTTATTATTCTTTCATCAATACATTTTCAGTCAACGTTTCAGGACCTTTTTCAAGTAAAAGGTACATAAGTAAAACAACAGTTAATACCCCTAAATGTTAAGTAACACACTGGTAGGGTAACAACCACTAGACAAAAAATAAACAAACAAAATCTAAGGCCTAGATTTAGAGTTCGGCGGTAGCCGTGAAAACCAGCGTTAGAGGCTCCTAACGCTGGTTTTGGCCGCCCGCTGGTATTTGGAGTCAGTGATTAAAGGGTCTAACGCTCACTTTTCAGCCGCGACTTTTCCATACCGCAGATCCCCTTACGTCAATTGCGTATCCTATCTTTTCAATGGGATCTTTCTAACGCCGGTATTTAGAGTCTTGGCTGAAGTGAGCGTTAGAGCTCTAACGACAAAACTCCAGCCGCCTGAAAATAGCAGGAGTTAAGAGCTTTCTGGGCTAACGCCGGTTCATAAAGCTCTTAACTACTGTACCCTAAAGTACACTAACACCCATAAACTACCTATGTACCCCTAAACCGAGCTCCCCCCACATCGCCGACACTCGATTAAATTTTTTTAACCCCTAATCTGCCGACCGCCACCTACGTTATACTTATGTACCCCTAATCTGCTGCCCCTAACCCCGCCGACCCCTGTATTACATTTATTAACCCCTAACCTGCCCCCCACAACGTCGCCGCCAGCTACTTAAAATAATTAACCCCTAATCTTCCGACCGCAAAGCGCCGCCACCTACGTTATCCCTATGTACCCCTAATCTGCTGCCCCTAACACCGCCGACCCCTAGATTATATTTATTAACCCCTAATCTGCCCCCCTCAACGTCGCCGACACCTGCCTACACTTATTAACCCCTAATCTGCCGAGCGGACCTGAGCGCTACTATAATAAAGTTATTAACCCCTAATCCGCCTCACTAACCCTATCATAAATAGTATTAACCCCTAATCTGCCCTCCCTAACATCGCCGACACCTACCTTCAATTATTAACCCCTAATCTGACGACCGGAGCTCACCGCTATTCTAATAAATGTATTAACCCCTAAAGCTAAGTCTAATCCTAACACTAACACCCCCCTAAATTAAATATAATTTAAATCTAACGAAATAAATTAACTCTTATTAAATAAATTAATCCTATTTAAAGCTAAATACTTACCTGTAAAATAAATCCTAATATAGCTACAATATAAATTATAATTATATTATAGCTATTTTAGGATTAATATTTATTTTACAGGCAACTTGGTAATTATTTTAACCAGGTACAATAGCTATTTAATAGTTACCTAGTTAAAATAATAACAAATTTACCTGTAAAATAAATCCTAACCTAAGATATAATTAAACCTAACACTACACTATCAATAAATTAATTAAATAAACTACCTACAATTACCTACAATTAACCTAACACTACACTATCAATAAATTAATTAAACACAATTCCTACAAATAAATACAATTAAATAAACTAGCTAAAGTACAAAAAATAAAAAAGAACTAAGTTACAAAAAATAAAAAAATATTTACAAACATAAGACAAATATTACAACAATTTTAAACTAATTACACCTACTCTAAGCCCCCTAATAAAATAACAAAGCCCCCCAAAATAAAAAATTCCCTACCCTATTCTAAATTAAAAAAGTTAAAAGCTCTTTTACCTTACCAGCCCTGAACAGGGCCCTTTGCGGGGCATGCCCCAAGAATTTCAGCTCTTTTGCCTGTAAAAAAAAACATACAATACCCCCCCAACATTACAACCCACCACCCACATACCCCTAATCTAACCCAAACCCCCCTTAAATAAACCTAACACTAAGCCCCTGAAGATCTTCCTACCTTGTCTTCACCATCCAGGTTCACCGATCCGTCCTGAAGAGCTCCTCCGATGTCCTGATCCAAGCCCAAGCGGGGGGCTGAAGAGGTCCATGATCCGGTCAAAGTCTTCATCCAAGCGGGGCAGAAGAGGATCTTCCATCCAATTGAAGTCATCATCCAGGCGGCATCTTCTATGGTCTTCCATCCGGAGCGAAGCGGCAGGATCCTGAAGACCTCCAGCGCGGAACATCCATCCGGCCCGACGACTGAACGATGAATGACTGTTCCTTTAAGGGACGTCATCCAAGATGGCGTCCCTCGAATTCCGATTGGCTGATAGGATTCTATCAGCCAATCGGAATTAAGGTAGGAATTTTCTGATTGGCTGATGGAATCAGCCAATCAGAATCAAGTTCAATCCGATTGGCTGATCCAATCAGCCAATCAGATTGAGCTCGCATTCTATTGGCTGATCGGAACAGCCAATAGAATGCGAGCTCAGGGCTGGTAAGGTAAAAGAGCTTTTAACTTTTTTAATTTAGAATAGGGTAGGGAATTTTTTATTTTGGGGGGCTTTGTTATTTTATTAGGGGGCTTAGAGTAGGTGTAATTAGTTTAAAATTGTTGTAATATTTGTCTTATGTTTGTAAATATTTTTTTATTTTTTGTAACTTAGTTCTTTTTTATTTTTTGTACTTTAGCTAGTTTATTTAATTGTATTTATTTGTAGGAATTGTGTTTAATTAATTTATTGATAGTGTAGTGTTAGGTTAATTGTAGGTAATTGTAGGTAGTTTATTTAATTAATTTATTGATAGTGTAGTGTTAGGTTTAATTATATCTTAGGTTAGGATTTATTTTACAGGTAAATTTGTTATTATTTTAACTAGGTAACTATTAAATAGCTATTGTACCTGGTTAAAATAATTACCAAGTTGCCTGTAAAATAAATATTAATCCTAAAATAGCTATAATATAATTATAATTTATATTGTAGCTATATTAGGATTTATTTTACAGGTAAGTATTTAGCTTTAAATAGGATTAATATATTTAATAAGAGTTAATTTATTTCGTTAGATTTAAATTATATTTAATTTAGGGGGGTGTTAGTGTTAGGATTAGACTTAGCTTTAGGGGTTAATACATTTATTAGAATAGCGGTGAGCTCCGGTCGTCAGATTAGGGGTTAATAATTGAAGTTAGGTGTCGGCGATGTTAGGGAGGGCAGATTAGGGGTTAATACTATTTATGATAGGGTTAGTGAGGCGGATTAGGGGTTAATAACTTTATTATAGTAGCGCTCAGGTCCACTCGGCAGATTAGGGGTTAATAAGTGTAGGCAGGTGTCGGCGACGTTGTGGGGGGCAGATTAGGGGTTAATAAATATAATCTAGGGGTCGGCGTTGGTAGGGGCAGCAGATTAGGGGTACATAGGGATAACGTAGGTTGCGGCGGTTTACGGAGCGGCAGATTAGGGGTTAAAAAAAATATGCAGGGGTCAGCGATAGCGGGGGCGGCAGATTAGTTAATAAGTGTAAGGTTAGGGGTGTTTAGACTCGGGGTACATGTTAGAGTGTTAGGTGCAGACGTAGGAAGTGTTTCCCCATAGGAAACAATGGGGCTGCGTTAGGAGCTGAACGCTGCTTTTTTGCAGGTGTTAGTTTTTTTTTCAGCTCAAACAGCCCCATTGTTTCCTATGGGGGAATCGTGCACGAGCACGTTTTTGAGGCTGGCCGCGTCCGTAAGCAACTCTGGTATCGAGAGTTGCATTTGCGGTAAAAATGCTCTACGCTCCTTTTTTGGAGCCTAACGCAGCATTTGTTTGAACTCTCGATACCAGAGTTAAATTTATGGTGTGGCCAGAAAAAAGCCCGCGGAGCGTTAACAGCCCTTCTACCGCAAAACTCCAAATCTAGGCCTAAATTAGCTATATACATGTAAAAAAATCACAGAAAAATCTATATAGTATCCATATAGAGTTAACATTCATATACAGTAGTGTAAACTGTTTAGCAACTATATCCACATTTAAGTAATTAAACAACCAAAGTATAAAGGATAAAGAATATAATATTATTTATTATTCAGCCATACACAGCTATAATCATTCCAATTGGCATATGACAAAAACATATTATAAAGAAAGTTTCAGTATGTGTGTGTCTTTCTGAAGACAAGATTCTAATCAATCCCTATTATCTATAGGGAAAGATTATATGTATGTAATGAGGCAACAGTGTGCATATGGTGGAAACAAGTCCAATTACTAACCTAATATAAATATAAATGGGTATGTACGGAAAAAAAACATAAGGAAAGTACATGTAGAGTGTCTCTTATCCGTTCTAGCTTAAAACATAGTAAGATATACTCAATTTGTAAAAATGTAAAACTACAGAGGACTAGGTAATAGAGGATATAATAAGGAGACATCAGAGGCAGTTGTGACAATTACAAATGTGTAGATAGATCGTATATTCAACACATAAGGGACATGACCGTTAAAGTATTAAAGGATGTACAGCCAGTAGAATCTAATATTATAATGTTAGCTAAGGTATATGTGATAATAGAAAAGATATAGTACAAGGCGAGATCATATATGAGAATTTCAATATAAGTAATGTGTGTATACTCACTAAGTGTAAGAGTGGCTGCAGTAAATAGAATCCCATATGGTGTTTATGAAAAGTGGCTATGCTTTGGCCATGTAAATGCAGTTAGTGTTATAGTATCCCAAATGTGGCCAGGTGTAGGTGTGCAAAGTAGCAAAGCGTGCTTATCTAGTGGTAGGTCACAGAATATGTTCAGCGGCGTGGGAGGCTGCTTGTAATTCGCTCTTAAATATTGGGAGACAACGAGGCACGCTGATGACGGTGACGTCATCAGCGGTGCGATGCGTACATTTTTAAGGCGGTTGTCATGGAAATCAGAAGCGCATGTAAAGCTGATGTGTCTTAAAGAATGCGGTACTGCACATAGGGCTAATAGGCACATCGTGAGCCAAATGACAATGATTCACTATGATTACTTACATCTAGGGGACAAATGTCAAATTTAATAAAGGGCATAAAACATGCACCAAAATGTGTATTATGTGTGCATCTGTCAGATCAGGAACAGCCCAGAAGAGGTAGTGGTTAACCTGAGTACAAGGACCATCACCAACATAGAGAGGGAGGTCCTAAACAAGGGATTGAGCTTCATCCCAACACCTAGGACAGACATGTTTACAAACCACGTGGACCTGAACAGACTCCAAAGACAACTGAAATTGAAAGAATTCTTTAGAGAGGACACAAAGATACAGACCAACCCCTTCTACAAGAAAAGTAAATTCGAACCCATCAACACTCATCCGACAATGAAAACCTACATTAAAAACTTGCACTTATGAGGTGGAAAAAATAAACAAACAATTCAAGAATAAAGGACAAAACCTCAACATAGCACAAAGAGAAGCACTAAAGAACCTCTCGGAGGATCGATCTATTGTCATACGCCCCGCGGACAAGGGAGGAGCTATAGTCATACTGGACTATGAATATTATAGAAGTGAACTCATGTCACAACTCCAGGATACAAATGTGTACCAAAAATTACCTTGTAACCCAATGCCATGTACAAAAAAAACGTGGATAACGTTATCACCATGGCAATTAGTAACCGCTACATTGATGAAAAATTGGGGGAATTCCTGACCACCCAGTACCCAAAGTGCACTATAATCTACACAGTACCCAAAATACACAAATCTATCAACAACCCACCTGGAAGACCAATAGTATCCACCAGGGGATCACTGTTCCAACCCATTGCACAATATGTTGACCACTTCTTACAACAGACAGTTGAACAGACAAGGTCCTTTCTACTGGATTCCAAATCCTTGATCGAAGAATCAAACAACATCAAAAACATCAATCAAGACTGCACATTTGTAACCCTTGATGTAAGCAGCCTGTATACCATCATCCCACATAACATCGGAATTGCAGCAACCAAAGAATTTTTGACTGAAGACACAATGTACTGTGACCCACCAATAGAGTTTCTTCTTGACTTAATACACCTTTGCCTTACTCATAACTACTTTAAGTTTGAAAGTAGGTACTGCCTACAACAAATGGGCATGGCTATGGGCTCAAATATGGTGCCAGCTTACGCCAACCTAATTATGGCCTGGTTTGAAAATCAATTAGTATACTCAAAAGACATAGACAATATCATCATGGATAATATCATCATATACCCAGGGTACATAGATGATAGCTTCCTGATATGGAATGGACAAGATGAAGAACTACCAGAAGGGTTTAACCAAATAGATAATGCGTTACCATATGTAAAATTCAAAATGGAATCTAGCAAAAAGAGAATCCACTTCTTGGATATAGAGATCTACAAGGACACAACTGAACCAGAGATGAAAATTGGAACCGAAAGAAACTCCCTACTAACAGCAAACTCCTTCCATCCAGAAGCACTGAAAAGAGGAATTATAAAATCCCAGATGATGCGGGTGGTTCGCTACAACAGTGATCAACACAAGGGTACAAGCAAAAAGAGGTGGAACTAATCCTACAAGACATCTGGAACCTGACACAAACAGATCTCTTAACTAGGAACAGACGAGATGAAAAAAACGATGAACGCATAAATATGATGGTAACATATAATCCAACTAGTAGACATACACAAAGAGCCATAGAGAACAATTGGTTTATCCTAAACCAGGATCCATCATTACCCTTCTACAATAAACCACATCCAAGAATGGTGTATAACAGAACCAGCAACCTTTGTGACATACTAGTCAAAAACACATTTGAACCAGACAAGGTAAAAGAACAATGGCTTCCTACACCCAAAAAAGTATGCTTAAGCTGTGGCAATTGCATCACATGCAACTCTTTCCTTACAGGTCCAAAATTCCGTCACCCACACAATGGAAGGACTATACATATACGACATAGACTAACATGCACTACGGAGTATGAAGTCTATCTGATTGTTTGTCCATGTGGACTCTATTATGTTGCAAAGATGAGCACGTCCTTCCGTGATAGACTAGCAAATCATTGTAGCGCTATTAGAAAAGCTATTAAAGAAAGGAAGAGTGATCAACCTGTGGCACGCCATTTTATGCTACAAAACCACACTGTGGCTATGTTAAGAACTATCCTCATTGATTGAATACCCCCTTTAAAAAGAGGGGGCGACAGAAATCTTGAGCTACTGAAAAGAGAAGCTAAGTGGATTAAACGATTGGAAACACTTGTCCCCAAAGGATTAAACACCAGCATTGACTATGCTCTATTCTACTAACACTGACTATTGTATCCATCTCTGTGGTTAAAGGGACATTATACACTCATTTTCTCTTTGCATAAATGTTTTGTAGATGATCTATTTATATAGCCCATTTTTAAATGTATAGTTTTGCTTATTTTTAAATAACATTGCTCTGATTTTCAGACTCCTAACCAAGCCCCAAAGTTTTATGTGAATACTGTCAGCTACCTTCTCCAGCTTGCTCCTGTTTGTGTAAAGGGTTTTTTCATATGCAAAAGAAGGGGGAGTGTCTTATTTCCCACTTGCAGTGGGCTTTTCAGCTGCCTTTTCAACAGAGCTAAACTGAGAGCTTCTAAGTACGTTTTTAAACAGTTTTATACTGGATTTTTATATCAGTATCTGTGCATCTTATTCTATATAGTAGTGTCTATTACATGCAGTCATATGAAAATTAGTGTATACTGCCCCTTTAAGTCCTAAGAAGGCCCTATCTATGGTACCCAGGACACCTAATAGGCGGCCAGCATCAACAATATTCAAATATCTATGTATGTACAGGGAGTGCAGAATTATTAGGCAAGTTGTATTTTTGAGAATTAATTTTATTATTGAACAACAACCATGTTCTCAATGAACCCAAAAAACTCATTAATATCAAAGCTGAATAGTTTTGGAAGTAGTTTTTAGTTTGTTTTTAGTTATAGCTATTTTAGGGGGATATCTGTGTGTGCAGGTGACTATTACTGTGCATAATTATTAGGCAACTTAACAAAAAACAAATATATACCCATTTCAATTATTTATTTTTACTAGTGAAACCAATATAACATCTCAACATTCACAAATATACATTTCTGACATTCAAAAACAAAACAAAAACAAATCAGTGACCAATATAGTTACCTTTCTTTGCAAGGACACTCAAAAGCCTGCCATCCATGGATTCTGTCAGTGTTTTGATCTGTTCACCATCAACATTGCGTGCAGCAGCAACCACAGCCTCCCAGACACTGTTCAGAGAGGTGTACTGTTTTCCCTCCTTGTAAATCTCACATTTGATGATGGACCACAGGTTCTCAATGGGGTTCAGATCAGGTGAACAAGGAGGCCATGTCATTAGATTTTCTTCTTTTATACCCTTTCTTGCCAGCCACGCTGTGGAGTACTTGGACGCGTGTGATGGAGCATTGTCCTGCATGAAAATCATGTTTTTCTTGAAGGATGCAGACTTCTTCCTGTACCACTGCTTGAAGAAGGTGTCTTCCAGAAACTGGCAGTAGGACTGGGAGTTGAGCTTGACTCCATCCTCAACCCGAAAAGGTCCCACAAGCTCATCTTTGATGATACCAGCCCAAACCAGTACTCCACCTCCACCTTGCTGGCGTCTGAGTCGGACTGGAGCTCTCTGCCCTTTACCAATCCAGCCACGGGCCCATCCATCTGGCCCATCAAGACTCACTCTCATTTCATCAGTCCATAAAACCTTAGAAAAATCAGTCTTGAGATATTTCTTGGCCCAGTCTTGACGTTTCAGCTTGTGTGTCTTGTTCAGTGGTGGTCGTCTTTCAGCCTTTCTTACCTTGGCCATGTCTCTGAGTATTGCGCACCTTGTGCTTTTGAGCACTCCAGTGATGTTGCAGCTCTGAAATATGGCCAAACTGGTGGCAAGTGGCATCTTGGCAGCTGCACGCTTGACTTTTCTCAGTTCATGGGCAGTTATTTTGCTCCTTGGTTTTTCCACACGCTTCTTGCGACCCTGTTGACTATTTTGAATGAAACGCTTGATTGTTCGATGATCACGCTTCAGAAGTTTTGCAATTTTAAGAGTGCTGCATCCCTCTGCAAGAAAGATATCTCACTATTTTTGACTTTTCTGAGCCTGTCAAGTCCTTCTTTTGACCCATTTTGCCAAAGGAAAGGAAGTTGCCTAATAATTATGCACACCTGATATAGGGTGTTGATGTCATTAGACCACACCCCTTCTCATTACAGAGATGCACATCCCCTAATATGCTTAATTGGTAGTAGGCTTTCGAGCCTATACAGCTTGGAGTAAGACAACATGCATAAAGAGGATGATGTGGTCAAAATACTCATTTGCCTAATAATTCTGCACTCCCTTTATAGTTGTTAGACCTACCTGGATTTGCTTTTGCCCTCTTAAAAAACTTTATATATCCTTAAAAAACTTTAAAACTTTTTAACGTTTTAACATGTCCTCCTGTGCCAGGGTTATGTTTTTTGTATGCACATTTTTTTTTTTTTTTTAAATCTTTTATTGAAGATTGAAAATTGACATAATACATTTGTAAACAAGATGTCAGATATACACATCATATTAGAGATAAAATGCACTTAAATCGTTATAGTCCTCATTCACCCCCCCCCCCCCCCCTTATATTGCTGTTGCAGGTCACTCTCGGACCTAATGGACTATTCTTATGTACATCCGGAGATTAAATTGAAATAACATAGAAAATAAACATATAAAGAAAAACAGCATCTATAAAAAATTATTTTTAAAATAATAGTTTCACTGTAGTCATAAAGATGCTAGTACCGAATCCGGACCTTATTTAAAACAGAGGGTAATGTCAGAAAATAATGTGTATGGAGAAGCGCTAAAAAGCTAAAGGTGCGACAGTGAATCACAAAAACAGATATATCAACTGGCTATGCCAAAAAAATTTATTAAAACAATTTCGATAGAATACATAAATGTAAAGATGTAAAAATTGGACGTCTCCGATATGATATAAAAACACAAAATAAAATAAACCAAGTGCTGTTGCCACTAAGAGAAATAAGGTCTCTGAAATGATGCTTTAATTGATGATACAGGGGCCCCTCAAACACAAAGGAAGTCTCACCAAGCGAGATCCATATTAGGGTAAGATTAATACGTATTACTTTCCTCCCACGGGTGATCTAAAGTTCGACCGGCTTGTCAAATAACACCTCCGTGAGGCGCGTATGTGGCTCGTGACGTCACAGACCAGGGGCGTTGTCTCCAGGCTAAGATCCTATTGGTCAGGATCGCCGAGCATGAAGTATAGTGGCCGCTATATTGTAGAATTGAACAGGTCTCCGCTCTTAGTGCAGATAAGCACGCAGGATTAAACTTGTCATACAGCAACTTCGTAGGAACTTGTAGCTTATTTTAGTTCCAGTTTCTTCTTGCTGTCATTGGGCTCTGTGTATTTGATATCCAAAAACTCTTGAGGGGTGAATAAGGACTGCAGGAAGAAGTGCACAGAAGGACACTGTTCCGGATAAAGTTTTTGGATATCGAATACACAGAGCCCAATGACAGCAAGAAGAAACTGGAACTAAAATAAGCTACAAGTTCCTATGAAGTTGCTGTATGACAAGTTTAATCCTGCGTGCTTATCTGCACTAAGAGCGGAGACCTGTTCAATTCTACAATTCTACAATATAGCGGCCGCTATACTTCATGCTCGGCGATCCTGACCAATAAGATCTTAGCCTGGAGACAACGCCCCTGGTCTGTGACGTCACGAGCCACATACGCGCCTCACGGAGGTGTTATTTGACAAGCCGGTCGAACTTTAGATCACCCGTGGGAGGAAAGTAATACGTATTAATCTTACCCTAATATGGATCTCGCTTGGTGAGACTTCCTTTGTGTTTGAGGGGCCCCTGTATCATCAATTAAAGCATCATTTCAGAGACCTTATTTCTCTTAGTGGCAACAGCACTTGGTTTATTTTATTTTGTGTTTTTATATCATATCGGAGACGTCCGATTTTTACATCTTTACATTTATGTATTCTATCGAAATTGTTTTAATAATTTTTTTTGGCATAGCCAGTTGATATATGCGTTTTTGTGATTCACTGTCGCACCTTTAGCTTTTTAGCCCTTCTCCATACACATTATTTTCTGACATTATCTGTTTTTTCCCTATACGTTAGGGACTATAGGGTTGGAGCAGTTTGGTGCTCTCCTGCGCACACTTTTTCACACTACCTATTTAAAACAGAGGGTAGGCTGAACAAACAAAATTGCATTAAGGTAATTATTAATACAATATTGGCAAGGTCCCCAGTATAACAAAGATGCAAAAGCCATGACTGGGTACCCTCAAAGTGAAAAGAACCATACTACACCTACCACAGTATAACTGGTATATCAGCTGATTCTATTATTATAAATTTAAGGGGGTAGTATAACAATTTAAACAGGGTTTGGTTCATGTAAGTCATGCAATGAACACCCAAATTTGAAAATATTAGTTTGCAATAGGGTCATGTACAGGCAATTCAAGGGAGTCCACCCCATGTGTTACTATCGTTGGCTCATCTACGGTCCATCATGTTGTGGACATTTGTTTTGTATGCACATTTGTATTGATTCCTCTTCTCTGAACCTTGTACCTAACCAGTACTTGCTGTGAGTTCTATATACACTCACACACAGCACCTACATTACATTCAAACTTGACACTTCTACACTATACTCACATACACTTTGTATCATAGACTCTCTCTTTAGATCCTTTCCTTGAAACAGTACAGCACTTGCATAGGCTATTAGTAAATGTAGCTCCTTTTTACATTTACACCTGAGGCAGACCTTACAGCTTTTTTCTTCCCCCTTTTTTTCCACTTTTTCGTTCATCCCATTAACATTATTACTCACATGCATACTTTTCCCCCTTCGACTAACTCTTAGACAGATGCACACATAATACATATTTTGGTGTATGTTATATGCCCTTTATTACACTTGACATTTGTCCCCTAGACGTAAGTAATCATAGTGAATCATTGTTATTTGATTTATGATGTGTCTATTAGCCCTATGTGCAGTACCGCATTCTTTAAGACACATCAGCTTTACATGCGCTTCTGATTGCCATGACAACCGCCGTAAACATGTGCGCGTCGCACCACTGATGACATCACCGTCATCAGCGTGCCTTGTTGTCTCCTAATATTTAAGAGCAGATTACAAGCAGCCTCCCACGCCGCTGAACATATTCTGTGACCTACCACTGGATAAGCACGCTTTGCTACAGGGCATCACCATTGCACACCTACACCTGGCCACAATTGGGATACTATAACACTAACTGCCTTTACATGGCCAACGCATAGCCACTTTTCATAAACACCATATGGGATTCTATTTACTGTAGCCACTCTAACACTTAGTGAATATACACACATTACTTATACTCACGTTCTCATATATGATCTCGCCTTGTACTATATCTTTTGTATTATCATATATACCTTAGCTAACATTATAATATTAGATTCTACTGGCTGTACATCATTTACTACTTTAACGGTCATGTCCCTTATGTGTTGAATATACGATCTATCTACACATTTGTAATTGTCACATCTGCCTCTGATGTCTTCTCATTATATCCTCTATTACCTAGTCCTCTATAGTTGTACATTTTTACAAATTGAGTATATCTTACTATGTTTTAAGCTAGAACGAATAAGAGACACTCTACATGTACTTTCCTTATGTTTTTTTCTGTACATACCCATTTATATTTATATTAGGTTAGTAATTGGACTTGTTTCCATCATATGCACACTGTTGCCTCATTACATACATATTACATACATATAATCTCTCCATATAGATAATAGGGATTGTATACACTATGATTAAAATCTTGTCTTTAGAAAGACACACACGTGCTGAAACTTTCTTTATAATATGTTTTTGTCATATGCCAATTAGAATGATTATAGCTCTGTATGGCTGAATAATAATAATAATATTATATTCCTTATCCTTTATACTTTGGTTGTTTTGTATGTGGATATAGTTGCTAAACAGTTTACACTACTGTATATGAACTTTAACTCTGTATGGATACTATATAGATTTTTCTGTGATTTTTATTTTCATGTATATAGCTAGTTTAGAGTTTGTTTGTTTATTTTTTGTCTAGTGGTTGTTACCATACCGGTGCAAACGCTAGGATTTACTATTGAAACAAATAAAGGGCTTCATGTAGAAAGCTCCTTTATTTGATTCAATCGATCGCTGCTTTTATCTCCTACAGCAGCCCACGGCTAAAAAAAAATTTGGGCTAAGAGGTGACGTTTTCACCTCTTAGCCAATAGCCGTACAGTAAATCCAGCTTGGCGCCCATGGGAGCCAGATTTACTGCACGGCTATTGGCTAAGAGGTGAAATTGTCACCTCTTAGCCAAAAAATGTTTTAGCCATGCTCTGCTGTAGGAGCTAAGAGCGGCGATCGGTTGAATCAAATAAAGGAACTTTCTACATGAAGTACCTTATACTTCGAGGGGTCCATCCGATAAAAATCGTCGCCCGCAAAAGCCGGCGATGCCAATATTTGCGCAGGTTTGGTATCACATATACGGCGTAACCTAGAAGTTACGTGCGTATATTTCTGCCGTCGCCCGTAGTTTTTTGGGCTATAGGCAGGTATACCAAACCCGCGCAGTTTGGTATCCAATATGCAGCGTAAGGACTTACGTGGCGAAAATGGAGAAAACTTACTCCATTTTCACCTCGCCACAAAAAGCAGCCGTAAGAAGCCTTACGCTGACTATTGGAGCCCCGTAACTTCCTAAACTGGCTGCTAAAATAAACCTAACACCTAACGCATGCGCAATGTCTATCTCCCTGTCAACCGCGATCTTCTAAAATAAACCTAACACCTAACGCATGCGCAATGTCTATCTCCCTGTCAACCGCGATCTGCTAAAATAAACCTAACACCTAACGCATGCGCAATGTCTATCTATCTGTCAACCGTGATCCCCCCCCCGAAATCCCTAATAAAGTTATTAACCCCTAAACCGCCGCTCCCGGACCCCGCCGCCATCTACATAAACTAACCCCCTACTGTGAGCCCCTAAAACCGCCGCCATCTACCTTATCTATCCCCTAATCTGACCCCTTACACCGCCGCCACCTATATAAAAATTATTAACCCCTAATCTAATCCCCCTATACCGCCGCCACCTATATTAATATTATTAACCCCTAATGTAAGCCACTTACACCGCCGCCATCTCTATTAAAATGATTAATCCCTTATTTAATCTACCTACCCCGCCGCCAGCTATATTATCTATATTAACCCTAAGTATATTATAGTTAATATAGGTATTACATTATATATATTAACTATATTAACCCTAATTATATTAGGGTTAATATAGTTAATATAGTTACTATAGTATTTATATTAACTATATTAACTCTATCTAACCCTAACACCCCTAACTAAATTTATATTAAATTAATCTAATTCATTTATAAACTAAAATATTCCTATTTAAATCTAAATACTTACCTATAAAATAAACCCTAAGATAGCTACAATATAATTAATAATTACATTGTAGCTATGTTAGGGTTAATATTTATTTTACAGGTAAATTGTTAATTATTTTAACTAGGTATAATAGCTATTAAATAGTTATTAACTATTTAATATCTACCTAGTTAAAATAATTACCCAATTACCTGTAAAATAAATCCTAACCTAAGTTACAAATACACCTACACTATCAATAAATTTAATAAACTACAAACATCTATCTAAAAATACAATTAAATTAACTAAACTACAAAAAACAAACAAACACTAAATTACAAAAAATAAAAAAAAGATTACAAGATTTTTAAGCTAATTACACCTATTCTAAGCCCCCTAATAAAATAATAAACCCCCAAAATAAAAAAAAATTCCCTGCCCTATTCTAAATTAAACAAATTTCAAAGCTCTTTACCTTACCAGCCCTTAAAAGGGCCTTTTGTGGGGCATGCCCCAAAGAATTCAGCTCTTTTGCATACAAATACAATACCCCCCCCCATTACAACCCACCACCCACATACCCCTATTCTAAAACCACCCAAACCCCCCTTAAAAAAGCCTAACACTACCCCCCTGAAGATCTCCCTACCTTGTCTTCACCACACCGGGCCGAACTCCTGATCCGATCCGGGCGATGTCTTCCTCCAAGCGGCAAAGAAGAATTCTTCCTCCGGCGACGTCTTCCTCCAAGCGGCAGCAAAGTCTTCATTCTTCCTGCGGCATCTTCAATCTTCTTTCTTCGCTCCGCCGCCGCGGAGCATCCATCCCGGCCGACTGCTGAACTACGAATGAGGTACCTTTAAATGACGTCATCCAAGATGGCGTCCGCCGAATTCCGATTGGCTGATAGGATTCTATCAGCCAATCGGAATTAAGTTAGAAAAATCTGATTGGCTGATTGAATCAGCCAATCAGATTCAAGTTCAATCCGATTGGCTGATCCGAACAGCCAATCAGATTGAGCTCGCATTCTATTGGCTGATCGGAACAGCCAATAGAATGCGAGCTCAATCTGATTGGCTGATTGGATCAGCCAATCGGATTGAACTTGAATCTGATTGGCTGATTCAATCAGCCAATCAGATTTTTCTAACTTAATTCCGATTGGCTGATAGAATCCTATCAGCCAATCGGAATTCGGCGGACGCCATCTTGGATGACGTCATTTAAAGGTACCTCATTCGTAGTTCAGCAGTCGGCCGGGATGGATGCTCCGCGGCGGCGGAGCGAAGAAAGAAGATTGAAGATGCCGCCGGAAGAATGAAGACTTTGCTGCCGCTTGGAGGAAGACGTCGCCGGAGGAAGAATTCTTCTTTGCCGCTTGGAGGAAGACATCGCCGGAGGAAGAATTCTTCTTTGCCGCTTGGAGGAAGACATCGCCCGGATCGGATCAGGAGTTCGGCCCGGTGTGGTGAAGACAAGGTAGGGAGATCTTCAGGGGGGTAGTGTTAGGCTTTTTTAAGGGGGGTTTGGGTGGTTTTAGAATAGGGGTATGTGGGTGGTGGGTTGTAATGGGGGGCGGGGTATTGTATTTGTATGCAAAAGAGCTGAATTCTTTGGGGCATGCCCCACAAAAGGCCCTTTTAAGGGCTGGTAAGGTAAAGAGCTTTGAAATTTGTTTAATTTAGAATAGGGCAGGGAATTTTTTTTATTTTGGGGGTTTATTATTTTATTAGGGGGCTTAGAATAGGTGTAATTAGCTTAAAAATCTTGTAATCTTTTTTTTATTTTTTGTAATTTAGTGTTTTTTTTTTTTTGTAGTTTAGTTAATTTAATTGTATTTTTAGATAGATGTTTGTAGTTTATTAAATTTATTGATAGTGTAGGTGTATTTGTAACTTAGGTTAGGATTTATTTTACAGGTAATTGGGTAATTATTTTAACTAGGTAGATATTAAATAGTTAATAACTATTTAATAGCTATTATACCTAGTTAAAATAATTAACAATTTACCTGTAAAATAAATATTAACCCTAACATAGCTACAATGTAATTATTAATTATATTGTAGCTATCTTAGGGTTTATTTTATAGGTAAGTATTTAGATTTAAATAGGAATATTTTAGTTTATAAATGAATTAGATTAATTTAATATAAATTTAGTTAGGGGTGTTAGGGTTAGATAGAGTTAATATAGTTAATATAAATACTATAGTAACTATATTAACTATATTAACCCTAATATAATTAGGATTAATATAGTTAATATATATAATGTAATACCTATATTAACTATAATATACTTAGGGTTAATATAGATAATATAGCTGGCGGCGGGGTAGGTAGATTAAATAAGGGATTAATCATTTTAATAGAGATGGCGGCGGTGTAAGGGGCTTACATTAGGGGTTAATAATATTAATATAGATGGCGGCGGTGTTAGGGGCTCACTTTAGGGGGTTATAGATATAATATAGCTGGCGGCGGGGTACGGGAGCGGCGGTTTAGGGGTTAATAACTTTATTAGGTTGCGGCGGGGTACGGGAGCGGCGGTTTAGGGGTTAATAGCTTTTTTATTGTTAGGATAGTGAGGGGGGATAGCGGATAGAGGGTTAGACGTGTCGGGCTTTGTTAGGGAGGCGTGTTAGACAGTGCGGGCTATGTTAGGGAGGCGTGTTAGACAGTGCGGGTGTTTTAGACTTTAGTCAGGTTTTATAGGCGCCGGCAGTTTCTAACGTGCCGCAAGTCACTGGCGACGCCAGAAATTTGTACTTGCACAGATTTCTGGACATCGCTGGTTTGTCAGACTTACGGCACGTTAGCATCTGACGGCGACTTATATGGGATAGCTCGAGTTGCGAGCTGAAACTGCGGGCGACGCCGGTTCCCTCGCTTGCGCCGCAAACTGCGATCTATATCGGATCGCGCCCCATGAATGAAAGTCCCCTTTATTTGTTTCAATAGTAAATCCTAGCATTTGTAAAACACTAGGAATTACTTTTACTTTAACATTTAGGGGTATTAACTGTTGTTTTACTTATGTACCTTTTACTAGAAAAGTCTTGAAAAAGGTCCCTGTGAGGACCAAAACGTTGACTGAAAATTTATTGATGAAAAAATAATAAAATTGTGTGCCTCTTCTTACATCAAAGTTTCTACCTATCTACCATAGAGAGCACCCAGGTACTTTACCTAAACAGTGAGTGCTGGGAACCCAGAGCTACGTATATATATATATATATATATATATATATATATATATATATATACAGGTATATATATATATATATATATATATATTATGGTGGAGATAAAAGAATAACATTAAAATTCTCTATTTCTTAAAAGTAAATTAACAGAAATTATTGCATAAATTAAAAGTGGCGCACTAACGTTAGTGCCCGTGACATTAAAATATTGTGCCCGGGTTAACTTGTGCCTGCATTACAAGTTGAAAGTAAGCGTAACTACACAAACGCAAATTTAATTTTCACGCTCGTCACGTTTTCCTCGACTGAAGACCTTGCATAAAGGGCTAGAAAAAAGTTGCATTAAACAGAACATAAATACATTAAAAAAAGTGTAATACTCATATATACACTTAGTAATAACAATGATTCAGATAAATATTATAAAACAAAGTTATAAGGGCTAAACGGTATATGATATATGACAAGGTTTCATTGGAAAGGGCTATAATATTTATTTATCTATCTATTTGTCTCTCAATATCTGTGTGTGTGTATGTGTGTATATATATATATATATATATATATATATATATTAGAAGTAAATTGAAAAATGTATCTGCTTGGGGAGGGAGCTGCTTATCTTTGCAACAATATCAAGGAATGGGATTGCAACTACTCTGAGAGAATAAACAAAGAGGAAATCTTTCTACAGGGGACATTGAAGGAAGCAGATCTACCTGTGGGGGGGAGCCAATGACTAGAGAGCCAACTACTTAACAATCTGTGCGGCACTTACCTCATTTTGTTTGAGGTAGTTTTTTGTAAGTAGGAAATTCATATATCCTTATTGGTCATTTTGGGCACACCAACTTACCTGGAGCTTATTTTTTAGAAGAATTTCTTTCACATGGGAACTTTTTTAGATTGTTTCTGGGACTATTATCACTGGACTTGTTGTTGTATCAACTTTTATGCTTATATATACATATTTTAAGAGTTTTTTAATATAATATTTTACTGCATTGTATCACTTTTATTGTATTGTATTGCTGATATAACTTTCAGTTCTAAGCCTTGTTCTTGCGCCATAACCAATCTTTTAACTCATTTTAGCTTACAGTCTGTAGTTTTGGTGGCAGGGGCCGCCAAGAATATTCTGTCAGATTATTAAGGCAGCACTAGAGGTCTTAATAGGACTTAGTAATAATACACTTAGAGTCCTTATACTATCTTTAAAGTGCTGTTAGTCATAGTTCTTTTTATCCATATACTGTATATATTTATATATGCATACACATACGCACACACCAATGCATCTGTGTATGTGTGTGTATATATATATATGCATATATATAGCAAAACAGACCGCACTCAAGACCTATAATAGTGACAACCCAGGGTACTGCAAAAGCTGTAAATAGTGGAGAAGGAAAGCACACTCCAGTGTGAGAATTTTTCAAAAATAGTCACTTTATTGTGAACGTTTTTGGACCAACAGGTCCGTCCTCAGCCATAAAAGTATTCCAAAAATAACTTACCCTCCACCATATTTATAAACTGTACTGCAAACGCCGGTCTCCATGCTCTTTCGGGTAGACACGCTCATAATCGTGACGTCATCATCCCGGGCAACGTGGGGCCGGTCCACTCTAAAAAATATAATCAACGCAAGATAAAAATACATGAATGGCCTAATACAGGATACACGACCTAAGAAAAGGAAGAGACAACCTAATCATTGTATTATCCGTATTCCTGACGATCACTGCAACACGCAAAACCTTGGATGTTGCCATGGCAACCAAATCAACAAATAGTGAGGTACGTGATTGGTCCATCAGAACCCAATCCAGACAGGAGCGGCTAATGCAATAAGTGACACAATAAATAAAGAATAATATACATATGCTAGATCGTACCACTTGTGGAGGCCTTATTACTGGATCCTCCTCACACCCATACAGGAAGAAAAGATACAAACATAAATACCGCTAACGTGTACAACTACACACATTGTATATCTACTCCACTGCACATGCGGTCTCTTCTAGTTCGGCAAGACCACTGGTCCACCATTCGGACAGCCATCAACAAAGGGTCTTCAGAACAGCCGGTGGCCCAGAATTTTGGAAAAATTGGCCATTGCTAGTGGAATGGCAGGTAACACATATTACAAGTTGTGGCGGTATAGCTATACCGCAAGCATTTTAGCCTGTAACGCAACGTCCATTCCGCACCGTATTACAGCTTGTGCGGTCCGGCTAAAATGCTTGCGTTACAGCCTATACCAACATGATCCATTACGCTATCTAAAACTAGTAGTTATGGATTTTTTTAAACAAAAACCTTTCACAAAACTCATAACTAAAATGTTACAAAGTACACTAACAACCATAAACTACCTATTAACCCCTAAACAGCCACCCTCCCACATTGCAAATACTATATTACACCTATAAACCCCTAATCTGCCGCCCACCCACATCACGACTATTAAATAAACCTCTAAGCCCACCCATATCGCCAACACTATATAAACCTATTAACCCCTAAACCTCCAGCCCCCACATCACAACTAATAAACTAAACCTATTAACCCCTAAACCGCCAGCCTCCCCACATAGTAACTAATAAACTAAACCTATTAACCCCTACACCACCGCCCCCCACATTGCAAAAAACTAAATGAAACATCCCCCTAACTTTGAATTAAAAGTTACAATATAACTATCGTAAAAGAAATATAAACTTACCTGTGAAATAAAAAAAATCATAAAATTAAACTATAAATTAACCCAATATAACTATTCTAATAAACTAAAATAAACTACCAATTAAAAATCCTAAATTACATAACAAAAAAAACCTAACACTACGAAAAAATAAAAAAACCTAAATAAAAAATTTAAATAAACCTAATACTAAGAAAATTTTTATAAACTCTAACATTACAAAAAAACCCGCTAAAATTATGAAAAATAAAAAAACAAACGGCTAGATTTAGAGTTCTGCGTTAGCCGTCAAAAGCAGCGTTAAGGGGTTTTAATGCTGCTTTTGGCCGGCCGCTGGTATTTAGAGTCAGGCAGGAAAGGGCCTAACGTTCACTTTCAAGCCGCGACTTTTCCATACCACAGATCCCCTTACGCCAATTGCGTATCCTATCTTTTCAATGGGATCTGCCTAACGCCGGTATTTAGAGTCTTGGCTGAAGTGAGCGGTAGACCCTCTACCAACAAGACTCCAGCCGCAGAAAAAAGTCTGTAGTTAAGAGCTTTCTGGGCTAACGCCGGTTTATAAAGCTCTTAACTACTGTGCTACAAAGTACACTAACACCCATAAACTAATTATGTAACCCTAAACCGAGGTCCCCCCACATCGCCGCCACTATAATAACAATTTTTAACCCCTAATCTGTCGACCGCACATCGCGGCCACCTACATTATCCCTATGAACCCCTAATCTGCTGCCCCTAACATCGCCGACACCTACATAATATTTATTAACCCCTAATCTGCCCCCCCAACGTCGCCGCTACCTACCTATACTTATTAACCCCTAATCTGCCGACCGGACCTCGCCGCCACTAAATAAATGTATTAACGCCTAAACCGCCGCACTCCCGCCTCGCAAACCCTATAATAAATAGTATTAACCCCTAATCTGCCCTCCCAAACATCGCCGCCACCTAATTTCAAGTATTAACCCCTAATCTGCCGACCGGACCTCGCTGCTACTCTAATAAATGTATTAACCCCTAAAGCTAAGTCTAACACCCCCCTAAATTAAATAGAATTTTAATCTAACGAAATAAATTAAATCTTATTAACTAAACTATTCCTATTTAAAACTAAATACTTACCTGTAAAATAAACCCTAATATAGCTACAATATAACGAATAATTATATTGCAGCTATTTTAGGATTTATATTTATTTTACAGGCAACTTTGTATTTATTTTAACTAGGTACAATAGCTATTAAATAGTTATTAACTATTTAATAGCTACCTAGTTAAAATAATTACTAAATTACCTGTAAAATAATTTCTAACCTAAGTTACAATTAAACCTAACACTACACTATAATTAAATAAATTAAATAAATTACCTACAATTACCTACAATTAAATAAACTAAACTAAATTACAAACCCCCCACTAAATTACAAAAAATAAAAAAAGATTACAAGAATTTTAAGCTAATCACACCTACTCTAAGCCCTTTAATAAAATAACAAAGCCCCCCCAAATAAAAAAATTACCCTACCCTAATCTAAATTACAAAAGTTAACAGCTCTATTACCAGCCCTTAAAAGGGCTTTTTGCAGGGCATGCCCCAAAGTAATCAGCTCTTTTGCCTGTAAAAAAAAAACACAATACCACCCCCCAACATTACAACCCACCACCCACATACCCCTACTCTAACCCAAACCCCCCTTAAATAAACCTAACACTACCCCCCTGAAGATCTCCCTACCTTGAGTCGTGTTCACCCAGCTGGGCACCGATGGACCAAAAGAAGTCTTCATCCTATCCGGGCAGAAGAGGACATCCGGACCGGCAGACATCTTCATCCAAGCGGCATCTTCTATCTTCATCCATCCGACGAGGAGCGGCTCCATCTTCAAGACCTCCGGTGCGGAACATCCTCTTCCTTCTGACGACTACGGACGAATGAAGGTTCCTTTAAGTGACATCATCCAAGATGGCATCCCTCGAATTCCGATTGGCTGATAGGATTCTATCAGCCAATCGGAATTAAGGTAAGAAAATCTGATTGGCTGATTGAATCAGCCAATCAAATTCAAGTTCAATCGGATTGGCTGATCCAATCAGCCAATCAGATTGAGCTCGCATTCTATTGGCTGATCCAATCAGCCAATCAGATTGAGCTCGCATTCTATTGGCTGATCCAATCAGCCAATAGAATGCGAGCTCAATCTGATTGGCTGATTGGATCAGCCAATCCGATTGAACTTGAATCTGATTGGCTGATTCAATCAGCTGATTCATAATAGTTAATAACTATTTAATAGCCATTGTACCTAGTTAAAATAAATACAAAGTTGCCTGTAAAATAAATATAAATCCTAAAATAGCTACAATATAATTATTTGTTATATTGTAGCTATATTAGGGTTTATTTTACAGGTAAGTATTTAGTTTTAAATAGGAATAGTTTAGTTAATAGGATTTAATTTATTTCGTTAGATTAAAATTATATTTAATTTAGGTGGGTGTTAGGGTTAGGGTTAGACTTAGCTTTAGGGGTTAATACATTTATTAGAGTAGCGGCGAGGTCTGGTCGGCAGATTAGGGGTTAATACTTGAAATTAGGTGGCGGCGATGTTAGGGAGGGCAGATTAGGGGTTAATACTATTTATTATAGGGTTTGCGAGGCGGGAGTGCGGCGGTTTAGGGGTTAATACATTTATTATTGGCAGATTAGGGGTTAATAAGTGTAGGTAAGGTAGCGGCGACGTGTGGGGAGGCAGATTAGGGGTTAATAAATATAATATAGGGGTCGGCGATGTTGGGGGCAACAGATTAGGGGTACATAGGGATAATGTAGGTGGCGGCGGTGTCCGGAGCGGCAGATTAGGGGTTAATTGTGTAATGCAGGTGTCAGCGATGTTGGGGGCGGCAGATTAGTAGTTAATAAGTGTAAGGTTAGGGGTGTTTAGACTCGGGGTTCATGTTAGGGTGTTAGGTGCAGACTTAGAAAGTGTTTCCCCATAGGAAACAATGGGGCTGCGTTGGGAGCTGAACGCTGCTTTTTTGCAGGTGTTAGGTTTGTTTTCATCCCAAACTGCCCCATTGTTTCCTATGGGGGAATCGTGCACGAGCACGTTTTAGCTGCTTACCGCTACCGTAAGCAACGCTGGTATTGAGGGTTGAAATTGCGGTACATTAGGCTCAACGCACCCTTTTCTGAGCCTAACGCAGCCACTCAGACAACTCTAAATACCAGCGTTGTCTTAAGGGTGCGCTGGGAAAAAAAGCAGCGTTAGCTACGCGGGTCTTTACCGACAAAACTCTAAATCTAGCCGAAAAAAATAAAAAACGAAATTATCCAAAATAATAAATATTACACCTAATCTAATAGCCCTATAAAAACAAAAAGCCCCCCCCCCCAAAAAAAAACAATTAATTTAACAATAACCTACCAATAGCCCTTAAAAGGGCCTTTTGTAGGGCATTGCCCTAAGTTAAACAGATCTTTTACCTTACAAAATTACAAAGTCCTCCCTAAAAGTAAAACCCCTATTTGTATGGGCATTCAGCTCTTTTACTGACCATCAAAACTCTAATCTAAAAAAAAAGCCCCACCCCCCCAAAAAAAAACCCCTAACACTAACCCCAGAAAATCTACTCACGGTTCCTGAAGTCCGGACATCCATCTTCATCCAGGCGACGAGAATCTTCATCCAGGCGGCGAAATCTTGATCCATCGTGGGGGCATCTTCTTTTTTCATCCCGGTGTTGCGGAGCTGTGGAGGCACGGAGCATCTTTGCCGGTGGCGCATACATCCAACGTGGATGATCCTCTTCATACGATCACTGCTGTACACTGAAGCTTGAATGCAAGGTACCTGTTTAAAAATGGGGTACCTTGCATTCCAATTGACTGAAATTTTTTAATCGGTCAATAGGATGAGAACTACTGAAATCCTATTGGCTGCTCAAATCAGACTCTCTTAGTACAAACAATGTCTATGAATATGGTGTTAGGTTCAGAAGGCTGATCTCCGCCCACAACATGATGTCACAAGGAGCCAAATCACCCTTTGATTTTAACACTTGTTTTAAATAAAAATGATAATTTTACATCCTTCTGAGTTCACTTCTATCACTCCAGTTGGAGTCTCCTTAATGCATTTGAATATAGAGCTTGATGTGAAGCTCTAGAGTATGTGAGTATATTTTTTACATGTAATTTTACCCTGTAATTTTACAGGACTTCACTATTTGCAACACTTGTTTTTTTCCTTGAGGTACAATCCCTAGAATCACTTTGCAGCATTTGCCTGTTTCCTTTGAGGTGCAATCCCTGGGATCACTTATTACACTTGGAATTGGGACTGAGTCTCACATTGATCACTTATTGGCCTTACCCTTGAAGCACTAACATATTGAATTTTATGTAAAAGTTGTGTTTGACAAAATTGATCTCCTCAGATTGGGAAGTAGACTTGGAAAACTGAAGTGTGGGATACAAAATTACATAAGTGGGGAGAGGGCGACTAGGCTGCAGCCAGGCTAGGTCACACAATCAGGAGTTCCTAGGAAGATCTTTGTAATCTGCTGATTTTCATAAGCTAATTGCTACATCGGACTTCGAAAACACAAGATCCAGCTGTCCCATACTTTCCTGATTTGTGCAATGTTAAAATTGATCCCATTATGTTACCTAGGACCTAATCTGGACCCTTGAGGACTTGGTCCGCGGCTCCCACATGAGATTTTAACACTCCCCCCGGGCACCTTGGTTGAGTAGCTATTAGCCTGCTATTTCTATAGCTTTTTATATGACTCTTTAAAATTAGTCCCTGTCTCTCAAGATGTCAGCATTGGATTTGGCTTTGCTAGAGCTTCGAACATGTTTTCATCAATCCCTACAACTATTAGATTGTCTGTGGACCTTCCTTTTTACAGTGAGGATCCTTTGATGAAGCTCAGGAGGTTGACCTGCTATCTCAGTGCCTTACACTTACCACTGTATTACCATCAAAAATGAAACAGTGGGTGCAGAGAAGTACGTGAAAACACAAAAGGATCAGCCCAACACAGTTTCAAAGACCATGTAATACATACAAAAAGTCCTGGTGCAACACCTAACAGGCCCCCTTCACTGGGTCCCAGGGTAAACAACATTATTATTATTATTATTATTATTAATATTGGTTATTTGTAGAGCCCCAACAGATTCTGCAGTGCTAACATCAAAATGAAACACACAGGTAGAATAAGTAACAGTACCTTTTATTACAGTGAGCAATGTTTCGGGGCTTCTGCCCCTTTATCAAGCTGAAAATATATGTGTGACAAACATCATTTATAGGCAGTACATGAAACAGTGGTGACCAATCACATGCTAAGGGGAGGGGTTAACCAATAATGAGATCACAAATGACATCATCCCAACATAATTACAAAACATTCTTAACCCATTCCCTCCCAATATAGAATCACCACATTAAAAACAAGTGCAGCACGTTGCTATATATACAAGGGATAAGCCCCAAATAAAGGCCTACATAATACTTTAAACTAGTGTCTTATAAGTAAGAGCTCCAATTATTTTGATGAAAAATCCTATTATTCAAAATCCTTTTATTCAAATAAATGGAAGTAGATCAAATTCCCTGTTGAGTCCCTTGGGGTGCATAGTGTCTAACCTCCATATCCTTATTTAGAAGATCTTTGGCCCTATCCCTTCCCTCTTATTCGTCTGAGAGCATGGTCAATGACCATGAATCTAAGTTGGCTATTTTTTTTTGGCTTTTTCTATGAAATGTGCAGGAACCGGAAAGGTGTGCAGTTTTGTCATTTCTGATGGTTGACTTGTGCTGGCATATACGGTCCTTGACCTTCTGGGTCATCTCCCCTACATACAACAGCCCACATGGGCATTTTAGCGCATAGACCACATTGGTCGAATTGCATGTATAATAACCCTTAACAATATTTTTTTTGCCAGTATATGGGTGTGAAATCATACCCCCCTAAATTACACTGCTACATTGAGCACAGCCCAAACAGGTAAAAGTGCCATTCTTAGGTGTACCCAAGGAGAAAATTTAAACAGAGAGGTTATGGTAGCCAGAAGTTAGACAATATTGAAAAATCCTTGAGAGACCCCCCCCTAAGAGGTATACAACTCCTTCACCAAAGATAATGAATTTTGTAGGCTCATATAATGTTATGAGCCAGA
The DNA here is from genome assembly GCF_027579735.1 of Bombina bombina. NCBI lineage: Eukaryota > Metazoa > Chordata > Amphibia > Anura > Bombinatoridae > Bombina > Bombina bombina. The sequence goes on from NC_069500.1 coordinate 1,250,765,178, forward strand.
AAGTTTTTTAGTTAATAAATAAAAAATGGCCTTTGCTTAAGGAAGTATGCCAGGAGATTGAAGAATTCCAAACCATACCTAGAGCAGCATTTTGCTCCCAAACCCTTTCCTGTTAGCATGTGATTGGTCACCACTGTTTCATGTACTGCATATAAATGTTGTTTGCCACACACATATTTTCAGCGTGATAAAGGGGCAGGAGCCCTGAAACGTTGCTCACTGTAATAAAAGGTACTGTTGCCTATTATGAGTGCCACCTGTGTGTATCATTTTGATGTTTACCCTGGGATCCAGTGAAGGGGAGCCTGTTAGGTGTTGCAACAGGACTTTTTCTATGTATTACATGGGTTTTGGAACTGTGTTGTGCTGACCCTTTTGTGTTTTAACATATGAACTGTGCCCTTCCATGGATTACAGCACCACAAAGTGGATTTAAAGAAGTTTTAAAGAAGTTTTATTACTGCAGTAAGTGTACCTACTTTCTTCAAAATGGCCTGTGAAACAGGCATGTTCTCATACATAGATTGCTACTCTCACAGTGGGATCCAGGGATTTTTTGTCTGCACCTGACAAAGATTTACAGAGACGAGAGTTGGAGAGACTAATGAGGAGACAAATTAATTTACAATTACATGCATCAACATTAGCGGAGTACTATAAGGTCAAACGCATCTCCCCTCCAACCCTCCTTTTTCTCTGACAACACAGAGTTCGGTACAAAATATAAGCAAATCTTGAATAAAAATTCAATGGATCTAATTATACTTAACATTGAATTCTCTAATCGAGAGCTACAGGAACTTACCAGCAAAATTGAGGCACAGAAGAATAAGCTGCGGGAAACCGTAGGAGAAGAGGAGTTCCAGCGTGCCTACAAAGAGGTTGAGGAAGGGGTTAATACTTCTAAAACTGAGATAGAATAATGCAAACACGACGAGCATGATTACACCTCTGGTAGTGTGTATAGATGGAACTGCCCACGTAGACGCTCCACCAATGCTGGCCCAAGATGAATAACCTTTCGTACACATCAGCAAAAAGGGACAGACAGTGGCCTATGTCGAGCTCTGACAGCTCTCGATCAGGGTGCGTACCAACAACAATCAGCCAACATACAACAATGGCATCCAGATCCACTTTTTTGGAATGCCCAATGGAGACAGGCGATCAAGGAGGAAAACAAGATGAGGTGGGAGACAGAGGAAAAGGAGTGGGGACCCGTTCACGACTAAAGCACAAACAGAAGAAGTAAAAGAGGTAAATGTCATCAATGTATACTGTAAGGAGTTAAATAATGATGATGTTGATGTACTTAACATGGGCTTATCATTCTGCTTTACTGAATATCGTGACACATTTTCCATCATGACTGACCTGACCCGCGTTTTTAGGAGATCGAGACTTAAAGCGTTTATTAACAATGCAAACAAGTAATTTATACATCATACACTACAGAATGGTGGTAATAGAGCCCCCTTTGATCTGTCTCCTTATGGACTTAGTTTAAAGAGTACATTTAATCCTTCAGGGGACAATGTGGCAGTGGAAACTTTCATAAAAATTGTGGTTACAGACTTCAAAAGATTACTCAGCAAAAATAAAAAGATATATACAACTTGACCAAAAACCAATACCAGGCTTTAAAAACCTTGCACAATAATAAGGATATCACCATCAAGCCCGCCGATAAGGGCGGGCGGTGGTTGTTATGGACACAACCAAATACAGGGATGAAGTACTGTGACAGCTAAAGGACACTAGTGTATATGAAAAATTGGACTATGACCCAACTAATGATATCCTTAAAGCATTGGTTAATATTTTAGATATAGGTCTTTCTAACAATATGCTGATTAGAAAACTGTATGATTTTTTGATACCAAAATATCCTATTGTGCCAGTTTTTTTATGTGGTCCCGAAGGTCCATAAAAGGTTGATAGATCCCCCTGGTAGGCTAATTGTGGCGGGTATTGGTTCACTGCTTAGTTCCACTGCCCAGTTCCTGGATAAAGTACTATCCCTAATGGGCAGATCATATATTAGGGACACCAGACACTTCATTGATATGATTTCAAAGCTGGATACTTTGGGGGAGGATGTTATCCTATCTAATTGCAATTTCACTTCTTTATTTACAGTTATACCACACTGAGTGGGGATTGATTGCATATGTAATACATTATCTGCTAGTGGGCAGTTTAGTACAATTCTACAGGAATGGTTATTACAATTGGTAAATAACTTTTTTCTTCATGATAATCAATTTTACATGCAAAAGACTGGGATGGCTATATGTTCCAATGTGGCCCCAGCCTATGCCTGTTTGGTCAGGGGGTTGAAATATCAAGCTCTGAATGGAGCTTGATGCCCCTGTTTCCATGCTAACCTTGAGGCTCGCCAGAAACAGAAGTTATGAAGCAGTGGTCTAAAGACTGCTGCTCCATAACTTGTCCGCTGCCATTGAGGCTGCAGTCTTCAATCCGCCCGATCCTATATGATTGGGCTGATTGACACCCCTTGCTATCATCCAATTGGCTGTGAATCTTCAGGGGGTGGCATTGCACAAGCAGTTCACCAGAACTGCTTGTGCAATGATAAATGCCAACATCATATGCTGTTGGCATTTATTGATGTGCGGCGGACATGATACTCTACATCGTATCATGTCCATCTGCACTGTAATAAATTAGCCCCATGGATTCTATTGAAGAAAGAGTGGTCTATGCTGACCCATTGTTTACTTTGTATTGCCAGGGGTGGTTCCGCTACATTGATGATTTGTTCATTGTGTGGCGGGGCCCCCCTTACAAGCTGAGGGAATTAAGAGATAGCATTGAGAAGGCGATCCCTTTCTTAAAATTTAGCTGTAAAGAGGATTACAAAAATGTAGAATTTCTGGACACAATGGTTTCAAAGCATATCAGGGTAGATAGGATTGTCTCAGACCCTGTAGCTAAGCAAGTCAGGTCTGCTGTGATGAGGAGAAAATTTAAACAGCGAGGTTATGGAAGCCAGGAGTTAGACAATATTGAAAAATCATTGAGAGACCCCCTTAAGAAGTATACAACTCCACCAAAGAGAATTAATTTTGTAAGCTCACATAATGTTATGAGTCAGAAAGTTTTTAAGTTAATTAAGAAACATTGGCCTTTGCTTAAGGAAGCATGCCCTAAAGTTGAAGAATTCCAAACCCTCCCTAGAGCAGCATTTCACAGGGGTAACACTATAGGCAGAAGGTTAGTGCAATTCATTAAGTTCATTTAATACTCTATGCCTGGGCTCTGCGCATTAAAAAGAATGCAGGCTAAAAAAAAGAGGGAGGGAATAATGGGAGAGAACGGTTCATAAAATGTTGAAGCTTCATGGCTCATCACCATTATGAAGACATGCAAAAAGCAACAGGAGTGAAATTATTATGCTGCACCTCCTCCTCTGCACCTCAAAAAAGCATAATAACAGGGATTCCAGAGCCCTGTTGCCCCTCTTCTCCCCATGACGAACCTACAAGAAACTGGAAATTTCATTACTGCATCCACGGCTGATAATGGATTAAAAGATCTGACTCTGATCAACAAACACTCTCCAGCACTCTATAGCACTTGAGTGGTAATCGGACATATATAAATATATAAATATATATATATATATATATATATATATATAAAAATATATATATATATATACACACACACATACACAATTACTTCTTGAGTGCTATACAGTGCTCGAGATCATTTGTTGACCAGAGTCAGATCTTCAAATCTATTATCAGCCATGGATGCAATTTGAGAGATTTGTAGAAAATGTAAACATATAAATGTTAATTTCAATACTATGAAAAAGACCTCCCATACTTTTACAGAAATAAATTGGGATGAATTTGCAGCTGCAAAAAAAAACAATGTTTTGTAGAAGACACCTCCCTACCACTTCCTGGTATTATATAACTAGTGAAATGAAGAAAAACAATACGCATGAAGATATGCACACTCAGGCTAATTTACATACAAAAAATGATTGGACAACATCAGCATCCTACAAAAGACTGAAAAGAAGGTTTTTCCATGAGGGGCGTTTTGAAAATTGTAGTGAGGACTTGGAAAAGCCATTTTGTGTAAGTTGAAACAATATCTTATGTTTCATTAATTTGTTTAATATATATCTCATTAAAAATAAATGTAAATACAAATTTTAAGCTGGAATGCCCCTTTAAGGGGGGTATGATTTCACACCCATATATTAGAAAAAAAATTATTGTTAAGTGTTTTTATACATGCAATTCGACCAATGTGGTCTATGCGATAAAATGCCCATGTGGGCTGTTGTATGTAGGGGAGAGGACCAAGAAGGCCAAGGACTGTATATGCCAGCACAAGTCAACCATCAGAAATGACAAAACTGCACACCTCCTGGTTCTTGCACATTTTATAGAAAAAGGCCACCAAGCTAGCCAACTTAGATTCATGGTCATTGACCATGTTCCCAGACATATAAGAGGGGGGGGGGGGATAGGGCCAAAGATCTTCTAAATAGGGAAGCCAGGTGGATATGGAGGTTAGACAATATGCACCCCAAGAGACTCAGCAGGGAATTTGATCTGCTTCCATTCATTTGAATAATAGGATTTTTTCTTAATATCAGGAGTTCTTTAAAATAATAGAAACTCTTACTTATAAGATACTAGTTTCAAGTATTATATAGGCCTTTATCTGGGGCTTACCCCTTGTGTATATGTAGCAACATGCTGCACTTGTTTTTAAGGTGGGGATGTAATTTGTGACCTCATTATTGGTTAACCCCTCCCCTTAGCAAATGATTGGTCACCACTGTTTCATGAACTACCTATAAATGTTGTTGGTCACACACATTTTCAGCTTGATAATGGGGCAGGAGCCCCGAAACGTTGCTCATGTAATAAAAGGTGCCACCTGTGTGTTTCATTTTGGTGCAGAGAAGTACAACAGCCGTAATTGTCACATGGTGCATAGATAGCTTTGGTAAGCTGAGAGCCCAGCAAGCCAATCCAGAGACTCCTGTGCCTGTGAACTGGAGCGTCTGGCATAACAATTGTGGATAATCTTCTCTTGAGAAGGAGACTATTCTTGAAATGCCCTGCTTTGAACATAACGGTTCAAAGTTCAAGCTTATGCTGGGCTTTTACAGCAAGATCAGGAGTAGTTTGATCTGACTTGCAGAGGAGATTGACTGAGCCCACCTGAAATTTTTCCCTTCTTTTTAGATGCTTAATGTTTTTTGCAGCAGTAAACCTGCCAATGCCTCCAGTATTATATGCCCTTGACAGGGAATCTTGATATGATAATGTCATGTCTTATAATCTAAGAGACTTGCATGAATACTCTTCCTTATTTGTTTGGTTACATAAATTACTGGCATTAACCTCCTTGGTATCTAACTCAGTTAAGACATGGGGGCAGATTTAAGAAATTGCAGGTGGACATGATTTGTTGTAGCATACGCTATTGGCATTTAACATTGCACAAGTATTTCTAGTGAAATGCTTGTGCAATGCTGCCCCCTGCACATTCGTGGCCAATTGGCCTTTAGCAGGGGGTGTCAATCCTCCTGATCGTATCTGATCGGGATGATTGCAGTCCGCCACCTCAGAGGTGGTGGAGAAGTTAAGAAGCAGCGGTCTTACAACCGCTGCTTCTTAACTTCTGTTTCCGGTGAGCCGGAAACTCGGGGGTAGATTGCAGCATCCGCTGCTTGATAAATCTACCCCATGGTATCATAAGGCGTTAATAACTTTTTTATTGTCACACATAATGAATTAATATATTATTTATTAAGGGGAAAAGCCTGCATTCAAATACATTAGGCAGCTGCCATCAATATTAAAATGTATTATCTTTAATGTTTTACAATTGATTTGGCCTTGAATTTTACACTTCTTTCTGAAAACCTACTGGATACCTCTTTTTTTTTTTAACTTTTCACATTTTATGTTTTAAGAAAAAAATTACAAGTGAGTGTTCAGTCGATATAATACAAACATTTTGGTTAAATTGCTCCATATCCATATACGTATGAATTATATCAGTTACAGGTGAGATTCTATATGCTTAAAACTCTAAGTTACATTTGTTGGTAAAGACATCAAAGGGAGGATTAATTGAGAAATAGTTAATGAGAGAGAATAAGTACGGGTTTCTTTGTATTCAGATGCCAAGGATGCAAGAACAGTTCAAGAACTAGCAGGTGTTAAGGACTTGGTATAGTCTTCCCAGAGGAATATCATATCATAGTATTCTTCTAGTTGTTTGATTGAGGTATAATGTAATTTCTCTTGGTGTAATGTGAAGGTCACTAAAACTATCCATTCTTTATATGTGGTGGGCTCTGGTGTCTTCCATTTTCTTGGGATGAGTTGTTTGCACAGTTTATCATGATAAAGAGCAATTGGGATCTGAGTTTACCGTTTATATTAGGGAATTTGTTAAAGAGAAATAAGACTGGGTTCAGAGGTAATATTATCCCTATAATCTTTTCTGTAGTATTTTTAACGGCTTGCCAGTATGAGGAATGAGAAAATGTCTATGTCTCCGCATGTCCTCCAGCAGTCAGGGGAGGCGGTATTGTATATTGTGGCTAATCTAGAGGGAGCCAGATACCACCTACACAACAGTTTCATGTTAATTTCCATTATATTGACAGAAGAGGAGGATCTATTCATATTTTGAAAGATTACAGACCACTCCTTGATTGTTAAATGCGTTTGGAGTTCAGTCGCCCATTTTGTGGTGTATGTGGGGAGATTTCTGGAGTGATGATCTAGCAGAATTTTGTATGTTAAAGATAGTGTGCCCTCACTATGGTATTTGTGTTACATAAGGTTTCGAAGGGTGTAAGGGGCCTACTAATCTGGGCGGTGTTGGAATAGGTGGATATGTAATGGTTAAGTTGAAGATATTTGTACCAATGGTTAAAAGTGTCCCCACAGATATTATGTAAATCGTTTTTTGTTTTGCGTTTCCCGTTTTAATAGTATAGTGACAGTTAAGGGATCATATTTAATAGACTGGTGTAAAAACATTTTACATAAAGAGTGGGAATATATTGAACACATCTTAACAGAAAGAGAACAATTAGGAAGTGACTGCTGGCTACACCAATCCAAAAGTAAAATAAGTCTGCTTACTTCACAACTCACATTAGAAACCCTTAGACTAGGGGACAAGCATAAAAATTAAATGTGTGACTTCTATGTAATAAATACATAAACATTTTAAGCTGGAATGTCCCTTTAATGAGCTGAGCATGATATCATGACGTCGCAAATGGACTGAGCATGCACAATCAATGCACGCCACTAACGCTCGTTCACGAGGCGCATTCATGGTCGTATATCAATATGATCCAGTGCATTGGCTATGGTAATAATAAAAATAGGGCAATGGAATAAAGTACATTTTTTAAATGATATATCTAAACAAAGAAATACTATTTTTAAATACAATATATTAGAAAGTTGTATGTTTTAATGAAATATTTACATAAAATATGTAATAAAAAAAACACTGGAATATCCCTTTAACTATGCTTGCTAGCTGACTAGTAATAAGTAGTTATGCAGCCTGTTAAGAGTTACTATATAGCTGTCAGTGACAAATTATTGGTCCTTTTCCCGATTCAGACTTATAGTTCTTGCTCTGTATAAATTCCCTATTTACATCCTAGTCTGTTAGTTAAGCTAATTGCTATTGTTTTATTGTGTGTAGCTGAAAAATAAGTCTTCTTTAAAATGTGTTATTGGGCATAATCTTGCACTCATTATGTTTTAAATACACTGAAAAGTTTATTTTTTATTTTTTATTATAAACAGGACTATCAGTTTATTCTGCTCCTATTTAGTTCAATGTATGCTCTCATTGCAGTCTTGGGTATACTACCATAATTTACAATACTAATATCACCGCCACGTCTCTGACTTTTATGAAACAGATATAGCAACTATACTTACTCTATACTATTTGGTTATACTAATACTTTACATAGGGATGATGTGCTGTCTGGGCAGCATATTTTAGCCTATCTATATAATACAGCCAAAATCAACTTTGGAAATGCCTGCTATGCTATTCAGTTAAGTCCGATATTACAGACCTAGATGGCAGTAACTGCATAACTGCATAACTTTTAGAGCTCTTCAGTGTATGTGAATGCTAAAGCATGTTTCCTCTACAGAGTATTTACTATGATACTTAAAAGGACACTGAACCCAATTTTTTTCTTTTGTGATTCAGCTAGAGCAGCTTTCTAATTTACTCCTATTATCAAATTGTCTTCATTCTCTTTGTATCTTTATTTGAAATGCAAGAATGTAAGTTTAGATGCCGGACCATTTTTGGTGAACAACCTGGGTTGTTATCGCTGATTGGTGGATAAATTCACCCACCAATAAACAAGTGCTGCCCAGGGTCTGAACCAAAAAATAGCTTAGATGCCTTCTTTTTTAAATAAATATAGCAAGAGAATGAAAAAAAATTGATAATATGAGTAAATTAGAACGTTGCTGAAAATTGCATGCTCTATCTGAATCATGAAAGAAAAAAATTGGGTTCAGTGTCCCTTTAATGTGGCTGTCTCATTTACTATACTCCCATGTCTAGTACTAGTTGTGCCTAATAAAGCTTATGGTATAGGTAAAACATAACATACAATGTCTATATTGTGCCAGTCTACTGACATATTCTTGTAGTACAGTTTCTTACTGCTTATATAATTTTTCTAAGCCCCAAAATGGTGTCAATATATTCTAGATTTCCTCTATTATTTTATTGTCAAAATGTACAGGTTCAAGAGTGGCCTTAGCTTCGTGAGAGATGTCCTATTTTAAAATAGAGTTTTCTTTTATATTTGTATTTGGTTGATTGCAGATGTGGCAGTGAAATGATGATGTTTCTGTAATTTTGTTTCTCATATTGTCTACGAGATTTTTTGTCAAGACAATTATTACCTGTATTGTTTGCCTAAAAACCTCAATTAAAGATTATTAAAATAAATAAAATTACATAGGTGTTGATATCTGAATGAAACACAAATATAACTTCATCAGATTTATCAGTTAAGCCAGAGTCAGAAAATTTATGAAGATGATTGTTTTAGCTAATCATAGAAGGAGAGTAGACATGTCTGCTCCTATTAAACCCTTACCGTATTAAACCTTACCCCAGTCATGAATAGATAACTTAGGCACTTTTGCCAGTTAGGCACTTTTGCAGATCCCAGAGCCTGTGTTAAAGGATAGAATCCTTTAATGCAGGCTCTGGGATCCACCGTGCTAAGACTATTACCGTGGAATGGGGCTCTGTGAAGAAGGGTCGAGATGAGCGAGGCTCTCCAGCTTGCTAGAGGTAAGTATAAGGTTACAGGTTAACTTTTTTACCGGTAGCAAAGGAACGTTTATATTTGTGAAAATGTTAAAGTGACAACACTGGGACCAAGTGGATGCTCTTCTAAAGCCTTTCCACTAGGATATCAAAGAATTTATACAAGTTTACAAATAAAAAGACAGACATTTCAACAGCTAAACCACTAAATACATATAGTGAATATTTATTTTCTAGGAAACTGCACAATGTCTCTAAGCATTTGTATATGATAATAATAGAGAAGATAATAAACAAGCAATACAATTTATTAAGCTAACAGGAAAATGCCCAGAGTAATATGCGAACAGGGAAGTCTCCCTGAGATTCTAAAAAATGTCAAAGTCCAAACAGGCAATTAGGTCACATAAAACAAGTGATTCTGAATGCACAGAGAGTTAAATGAAATGAAAAATCCAGACCACCTTTGAGCCCTCCATATAAACTATGTGAGACCAATTTAGCGAATTGTAATATCACCGCTCACGTACCTTTCTCTTCCTCACTCACCAGACGCTTTGACACAGACACACCGACCACTGTCAGGATCCCCAAACCATTACTCACAGCCGTATGAAAGCCTTTGTTTCGGTTTTGCGTCCTCTATGCATCTAACAGTGTAGATGGGAGCTGGTCACGTGACCCTCTTTACATAGCTTGATTCGATGAAAATTGTTTTCGGTCATAAACGGATCTTTAGCTTTTCAAACTTTGAAGAAAGTGTTCAACTAGTTGCAAGAGTTACACTTCAAAGTAGCAGGAGTGCCCACAGTTTGTCTACGTGTTTTGCCCACTCTTAGGGCTTTATGAAGTTTATCAACATTTTATATTTATTTAATGAAAATGAATGTAATTATGCCCCCATTATTCAGTATTTGTTACATTTTAAACTAAACAAATTCCGAATAGTGCAGCAGAAGAATATTTGGAAAACTAACTTTTCAGCTGTTTCTCAGAGTAGCAAACGCATTTTCAGTTTGCTAATAAAATTCCTATTGTTAATACGGAGCCAAAAAGTTCTCTGAAATTACAATCCTTTTTGACAATACTTTTCAACAGGGGTTTGAAAGCATTTATCAAAATCAACATCTAAAGGCACTTGCTAAAGTAAAATTTTCTGAGATTGTGGATTTGGGGTTTTCATGAGCTATAAGCCATAATCATCACAATTATGACAAATCACAGCTTGAACTATCTTGCTTTGCATGTAATGAGTCTATCTCTTTTATATATATATATATATATATATATATATATATATATGCATCCAAAAAGAAAAGCACTCACCGGGTCTTATTCAGCAAACAATCTTTTTAATTTGTGACGTTTCGGGGTTGCCCCCGTCCTCAGACAACAGTTACAGGTATATACATTTACTCACCTTATATATACAAACAAACCCGCTCCCAAGTGTGATCCCGCCGGCGGCGTACCGGAAGTCAGCTGCCGTGCGCAGAACCCTACGTCACCGGTTGTCATAGCAACCAGGACGCCTCCCGGCGGAATCCCTGTTAAAAACTTAAAAAGTGCATTGTATACAAAGGCTGTATAGGAATTAATATCTACTGACAAAACAACCTGTCATAATAATGGGCTTAGACATCATGATAATATTAAGTACCAAAACGGGGAAAATATTCTTTATCCTAACACCGTAACTAACAGAAGGAGCTAAATAAATCACTTAATCTATATTCTATTAGGACTGAAGCCACTAAACCTACAGCAAAACAAATTATATAAATCCATGAATCTAGGTTCAAAAAAGCCAAAAAATAAATCGATATACTAAAGATATACAGAGAACAAAAAGAAAAATCACCAAGTGAACCATAAACAATATATATATAGAGTGAAATAAATGAAGAATACAAAATAAAAATAATAAAGAAGAAAATAAACAAATAAAAATAATAAACAATATATAGATATAAAAACAAACATAAAAAGAAGAGGAAAAAAAGAAGAGGAAAAAAACAAAAAAGAAGAATAGAAAAAGAAGAAGAAAAAAATAAAGAAAGAACCAAGAAACATGTAACAAGAAGATATCAAAAAGAGGTATTTTACAAAAAGCAATGCCAATCTAAGTTGACATTCAGGCCCCTGGGGGCCATGGTGCCCAGATTGTAAATCCATTTAGATTCACGCTGTAGTAGTATTCTACCTCTGTCACCCCCTCTTGTAAGAGGGGGCACATGATCAATGATGATATACTTTAGATCAGCAACTGAATGTTTCATTAGGGCAAAATGCCTGGCCACTGGTTGTTCAGAGTCACCACGATCAATAGCTGTTCTTATCGCTGATCTGTGGTTGGCCATTCTTGTACGAAGGTCGTCCACAGTTTTCCCCACATAAAACAAACCGCATACACAGTGTAACAAATACACTATGTATTTGGTTGTACATGTGACCCGATGTCTGATGCTGTAAGTCCTATTCTTGTAGGGATGTCTAAACACTTTACCAGTTGTTAATCCATTGCATGTTGTGCATCCTAAGCAGTGGTAACAACCAGGTTTAGATTGCAACCAGGTCTCTTTCATATAACAGCCCCTGGGGTCTGTCTTGACAAGTTGGTCTCTTAAAGACCTCGCTCTCCGATATCCCATTCTAGGTGGTGCTGTCCCCTCAAACGGTATATCCGGGTCTGAAGATATAAGAGACCAATGTTTGCGTATGCTCTCAGCAATAGCTGGTTTGTCAACATCAAAGGTTGTGGAGAACGTCATTCTATTATCTTCCAAAGATGTTTCCTTGTAAGTTAGTAGATCCTCCTGCTGTAGCTTCAATGTATCCATCTTCTGTAGTGCTAGATCTTGTTTATTGTACCCCCTCTGAATGAAACGTGATTCCATAGTGTGCATTTGTTGTTCCCGAAGATCAGCTATGGTATTGTTCCTTGCTGTTCTCTTGAATTGTGATAAAGGTAAAGCACGTTTGAGGGCTGGAGGGTGGCAGCTGTGGGCATGTAGTAAAGAATTACGGTCTGTTTCTTTTGTGTATAGTGTCGTACACAGTCGACCTTCTTTCTTAAAAATTCTCAGGTCCAAAAAATCCACACTCGAGCTGTTGTACGTCAGTTTGAATTTAATATTTGGATGTGCTGCATTGACACTTGTAAACCATAATAGTAAATCTTCCTCTGTACCATGCCATATCAGGAAGAGGTCATCTATATATCTTTTGTAATGGGAGATTCTGTCATCCTGGAATAATGTTGTTCCTCTCGTTTCGAATTCTGCCATGAACAGGTTGGCATATGTGGGTGCCACATTTTACCCCATGGCGGTCCCCGCAATTTGCAGGTAAAATTCCTTCTCGAAACGAAAGTAATTCATCTCCAAGCATGCTGTTAAAAGTTCCTGGATTACATCAACAGGTGGACCCACATACGGGTATTTGGCCAATTGCCTGCATACTGCCGCTATTCCCTCATTGTGAGGTATTATTGTATACAAGCTGGTCACGTCCATAGTGACCAGCAAGGTATCTTCTTGTATATCATTAATGGTGCTGAGTCTTCTTATCATAGCACTTGAGTCCAAGAGGAAAGAATCCATACTCCTGACTAATGGTTGGAGTATATTGTCCAAGTAGATAGCAATTGGCTGAAGCAATGAGCCTATAGCCGAGACTATAGGTCTCCCTGGAGGGGTTTCCATATCCTTGTGGATCTTTGGTAGCGTATAGATTACAGGAACTCTTGGATGTTGTACTGTCATAAAGCCCAGGGAGTCACCATCTATACAGCTAGTCTCATGCAAGTATTGAAGCATGTTGTCAAGTTTTCTCTTGTATATACTAGTAGGATCACCTCTTAGTTTTGTGTAGGTATCTTTATCCATCAATTGTCGCATAATTTCAACCAAAAAAGATATTCAAAGAGAAGAGTAAATTTGACCCTACAAGCTATAACCCCTCTATAAGAACTTTTTCCAGGATGGTACAACAGGATACTTCAAGTCCACATCAAAGGAGGGGTCAGTATAGACACAATCTGACTAAAGACGAAAGAAGCGCTCTCATTGACCTACAAAACAACACTTCCATAATTCTAAGGGAAGCGGACAAAGGGGGTGCCATTGTCGTTCAAAACTATACTGATTACAGGGCTGAAATTATGCGACAATTGATGGATAAAGATACCTACACAAAACTAAGAGGTGATCCTACTAGTATATACAAGAGAAAACTTGACAACATGCTTCAATACTTGCATGAGACTAGCTGTATAGATGGTGACTCCCTGGTCTTTATGACAGTACAACATCCAAGAGTTCCTGTAATCTATACGCTACCAAAGATCCACAAGGATATGGAAACCCCTCCAGGGAGACCTATAGTCTCGGCTATAGGCTCATTGCTTCAGCCAATTGCTATCTACTTGGACAATATACTCCAACCATTAGTCAGGAGTATGGATTCTTTCCTCTTGGACTCAAGTGCTATGATAAGAAGACTCAGCACCATTAATGATATACAAGAAGATACCTTGCTGGTCACTATGGACGTGACCAGCTTGTATACAATAATACCTCACAATGAGGGAATAGCGGCAGTATGCAGGCAATTGGCCAAATACCCGTATGTGGGTCCACCTGTTGATGTAATCCAGGAACTTTTAACAGCATGCTTGGAGATGAATTACTTTCGTTTTGAGAAGGAATTTTACCTGCAAATTGCGGGGACCGCCATGGGGTCAAATGTGGCACCCACATATGCCAACCTGTTCATGGCAGAATTCGAAACGAGAGGAACAACATTATTCCAGGATGACAGAATCTCCCATTACAAAAGATATATAGATGACCTCTTCCTGATATGGCATGGTACAGAGGAAGATTTACTATTATGGTTTACAAGTGTCAATGCAGCACATCCAAATATTAAATTCAAACTGACGTACAACAGCTCGAGTGTGGATTTTTTGGACCTGAGAATTTTTAAGAAAGAAGGTCGACTGTGCACGACACTATACACAAAAGAAACAGACCGTAATTCTTTACTACATGCCCACAGCTGCCACCCTCCAGCCCTCAAACGTGCTTTACCTTTATCACAATTCAAGAGAACAGCAAGGAACAATACCATAGCTGATCTTCGGGAACAACAAATGCACACTATGGAATCACGTTTCATTCAGAGGGGGTACAATAAACAAGATCTAGCACTACAGAAGATGGATACATTGAAGCTACAGCAGGAGGATCTACTAACTTACAAGGAAACATCTTTGGAAGATAATAGAATGACGTTCTCCACAACCTTTGATGTTGACAAACCAGCTATTGCTGAGAGCATACGCAAACATTGGTCTCTTATATCTTCAGACCCGGATCTACCGTTTGAGGGGACAGCACCACCTAGAATGGGATATCGGAGAGCGAGGTCTTTAAGAGACCAACTTGTCAAGACAGACCCCAGGGGCTGTTATATGAAAGAGACCTGGTTGCAATCTAAACCTGGTTGTTACCGCTGCTTAGGATGCACAACATGCAATGGATTAACAACTGGTAAAGTGTTTAGACATCCCTACAAGAATAGGACTTACAGCATCAGACATCGGGTCACATGTACAACCAAATACATAGTGTATTTGTTACACTGTGTATGCGGTTTGTTTTATGTGGGGAAAACTGTGGACGACCTTCGTACAAGAATGGCCAACCACAGATCAGCGATAAGAACAGCTATTGATCGTGGTGACTCTGAACAACCAGTGGCCAGGCATTTTGCCCTAATGAAACATTCAGTTGCTGATCTAAAGTATATCATCATTGATCATGTGCCCCCTCTTACAAGAGGGGGTGACAGAGGTAGAATACTACTACAGCGTGAATCTAAATGGATTTACAATCTGGGCACCATGGCCCCCAGGGGCCTGAATGTCAACTTAGATTGGCATTGCTTTTTGTAAAATACCTCTTTTTGATATCTTCTTGTTACATGTTTCTTGGTTCTTTCTTTATTTTTTTCTTCTTTTTCTATTCTTCTTTGTTGTTTTTTTCCTCTTCTTTTTTTCCTCTTCTTTTTATGTTTGTTTTTATATCTATATATTGTTTATTATTTTATTTGTTTATTTTCTTCTTTATTATTTTTATTTTGTATTCTTCACTTATTTCACTCTATATATATATTGTTTATGGTTCACTTGGTGATTTTTCTTTTTGTTCTCTGTATATCTTTAGTATATCGATTTATTTTTTGGCTTTTTTGAACCTAGATTCATGGATTTATATAATTTGTTTTGCTGTAGGTTTAGTGGCTTCAGTCCTAATAGAATATAGATTAAGTGATTTATTTAGCTCCTTCTGTTAGTTACGGTGTTAGGATAAAGCATATTTTCCCCGTTTTGGTACTTAATATTATCATGATGTCTAAGCCCATTATTATGACAGGTTGTTTTGTCAGTAGATATTAATTCCTATACAGCCTTTGTATACAATGCACTTTTTAAGTTTTTAACAGGGATTCCGCCGGGAGGCGTCCTGGTTGCTATGACAACCGGTGACGTAGGGTTCTGCGCACGGCAGCTGACTTCCGGTACGCCGCCGGCGGGATCACACTTGGGAGCGGGTTTGTTTGTATATATAAGGTGAGTAAATGTATATACCTGTAACTGTTGTCTGAGGATGGGGGCAACCCCGAAACGTCACAAATTAAAAAGATTGTTTGCTGAATAAGACCCGGTGAGTGCTTTTCTTTTTGGATGCTCATATTGTTATTTTAAAGCACCCCGGGCAGGCTAAATAAATGACTGTGTTACCGTGAGTGCTGCTACCTCCTGGGATATTATATATATATATATATATTTATATATATATTTTTTTTTTTATTAGTGTTCAAACAAAATACAAATATAGATAAAGTACAACACTAGCAAGTGTCCAGACTCGGTACCATACAACTATCAATACTTAAAAATTGATTTGGACCTAAGCAGCTTTATAGTTTAGTATACAATAAACTGGAAGGAGAGAAGAAAAAAATAAAAAAAAGAGAGGAGGGGACTCCCTCTCCTCCCCCACCCCTACTGCAGTTGAATATTAACAATTGCTTCTATTCGATTTATAAAGCTTATATCTTGGTAGATGATAAAGTCCATCCAAATCTTTTCATATGAGTTATCTTTTTTCTTTCTAATCTGTAATCATAGGCCGCTGTTATTGCCGCGTTTATTAATAGTTGCTTTGCCTCATTAATAGAGGGAACTTTGGAGCTAATCCAGTTCCTAAACAGTAATTTCCTAAGAGTTATAATAGCTGTTAGGATGAAATTACTTTTATTCCCCCATGCGGCGCAAGCAGACAATAATATTATAGAATCCATTGATAAAGTTACTCTGACCTTTATCACTTGGGAGAGAAAATACGCTACTTTTAACCAAAATTGGTTCACCTTTAGGCATTCCCATAAAAGATTACCTAAATTTGGATAGTTTTGAGAACATTTTAAGGCACTGGTTTTTAACTTTATTATTCCACTTAGCTACTCGTCGTGGTGTAAGGTAGTCCCTATTCAGTAATCTAAACTGAGTTTCCCTCAAGTATGTTGACTGACAGAGAGATTGTTTTTTTTAAGGCTTCTGAAAAACTGATTGGAAAGATCGGGCATATCCAGCGTATTCGCCCAATAGGAGATTAGTTCTAATGTACGTTCTCCTCCCTCAGATGCTCTCAAAGATTTATAAATAGTAGATAAGGACCATTTAATAGTATCCAGTAAAGGATGGTCTAGCCATAATTGGCTAAATGATCTTAAGTGTTTACAGATATAATTTTTTAATTGTAAAAAATTGAATTTATGTTTAGTTTGAACTGTAATAAATTTATCCTGAAATTTAGAAAAATTATACAGCTTCTTAGAGTCATGATCAAAAACATCTTTAATACTTAGAGCTTTAAAAGGTGACTTTCTCATATATTAGTTTTACCTTTTAAGTTGCATTAGTGAAATTTTGGATTTCAGAATGTTTGGATTTTGGAATTCCGGATTTGAGGGTTTGGACCTGTAGAGTAAAAGTTGACTTGGGTTTTTATTTATGAGAGGACTTTCTTCTTTTTAGACTTTAACTTTTGCAACATGAACTTTACTGAGAACCTGTTAACCCTTCCTTTATTTGGCTCTAAAAGATTGTAACATGATCTAAAAACTATAAAGGTCTGTCTAATAAACTGAAAAAATACTAGTGTTAGTCTATGAGATTTAAACTGAGAGCGCATTGCATTGTTCATAAATATTTAAACAACATCAATACAGTAGCTACAGAATATGTACTGCATATGAATTCCATATTTTTCCTTTTGCTTTACTTGGGAAATTTACTTATGCATGTAAAGTATACACCAAAAATAATTATACTTCATAAAATTTACTGTTGGAAGAAATCCATACACTGGCTGCTGAAATATGTGCACAAATATGTATGTAAAAATTAAGACTAATATAACTGTGGCCTAACTACACTCCCACTGATTCACACAAAAAAAAAAATGAAATTATTTCCAGCCTTTTGACTCATTGTTGTCACATTTCCAATTAATGACTTATTCTTGGAAATAGATGTTGTGTTTTAAAAGCAGGACAGGAGTGGATCATGACCTGGAAAAATGAGATATTAAATATAACATTGCACAGTTTTGTTTTTTGGAAGATAATCTCTAGCCTCATGTGCTCTTGAGATCTTTCCTTTAGAAAACAAATGTTGGTCTTTAAAGCCACATATAGTTCTAATTCATTTCAATAAACAAAATAAATAAACTTTCTAAATGCAATGCTTCTCTATATTTTGTCTGGCAAAAAGGCCTCTTCTTTTACTCTTCAGAGCCTGCCTGTCTGCTGCTACAGTTTTTTTTAAAAAAAACATGCGTCACAGGGTCAAAAAAATTGATCTTCATTTTTGCTATAGTAATTTGAGATGTAGACTCTTTATCACACATCCAGATATTTGTTGCCTCCTAAATATTGTTCTATACCGTATAGTATATGGAATTGGTGTGCTATATGTCCAGAAAGTTATCTATATGTGCAAACCTGGAATTTGTGTTTGCTTTGTTCTCTAATAGAACTTAAATCATTATTTGATCTTTGACCACATCACTTATGTGTAGTGAACATCAGCTCCTTACTGCACCATCTCCATAACAAGAAATTGCCAAGTGACCCAGTGACAATCTGTTTTGAAGTCCCTGACAACCTTGCAGGAATCTCAATTAGATACAGGGTGTATTTAATCATTAACTCGCATTATTGTCACATTTGGTTTAGGAATTAGGGTGTAGTGCTACATTATGGTAGTTCATTGTAAGCCAAGTAGTCTAACAATAGCTCACATCTTGGAAGGCTGCCCTTGAGGAGAGGTCCCAAACTCCTGATAGGTTTATACAGCTTCCATTGGCTTGGATCAGTTTCAGGAAATACACTTCATTTTAATAATAAATTATTACACTTCCTTTGATATTCCATAGAGTTTTTTAATTAAAATGAGTATAGTTGACATTGTTTTTAATCTCTAATTTGCCATATGGGCCTGTACTAACTATTAGCGTCAGTGTTACAGACTATAAAATGTAGTTTTTTACTCTACTTGATATATAACTCCCTCAAATAATTATTCTATTATGATTGCAGTCTGAAAACTCAACACAAAAATTAAATTTTAGTGTCATATTTGTATAGCAGATATGTTTTTTTTTTATACATATAGAACTTCTCTTTGAGCTTGCTATACACTTTGGGTAAAATGGCTTTTAACAGGATAATTTTGAACATTTTACTAGCCAGAAAGATGTTGGGTTAAAGGTAGAGAAGGTCAAAATTGAAATGTGCATAGGTTCATTTCATTTCAAAAGTTATTACTGTTTTTCAGCAGTATACGCACATATCCTGTGAGGGCCGTGCACCAGCATTCAAACACAATGCCTGCTCAGAGAGCTGGTGGTGGTGTCTGTTGCTTCTGTGAAGACTTAACTTTTCTAATAAAAGTCACTGCTGACTCTCGGAAAAGGTGTGGTGTTTGCATACTGGTGCACTGGGCACTCACAGGATATGTGCATATGCCACTGAAAAACAGTTACAACCTTTAATGGAGGCAATGTTTCTATTTCCAATTAAAAAGCACTTGAACATTTCAATTTTGACTTTTCTATTCTTTTAAGATTTGTAGTTTTTCATTCAAGTTATTTTTAATTATGTTCATTTTATATTTATTTCCTATTTAAATAGTTGACTGCAGTTAGAAACAAAAGAACAACATATAGTTTATAGCATTTTCTTTTAGAAGACGTTAGATAAAATATACACAATTATATGCACTAAAATGAACTTTTATAAATCTTCAGTTGCTTAAATGTAAGATTCAAGCGTTAGATTTTAAGTTTGTAATCCCAGACTTTCACAATTTTCCCGTTAATATGAAGATAAAAACATGAGATAAAAACAAAATAAAAAAACAAAGAGAATCTTCTACTGATATATATATATATATAAATATATATATATATATATATATATATATATATATATATATATATACTGTATATATGCCAAGGTTTGGGAGCTCTGCTCTATTCTATAAATGTCTCTGTTACGTGAATGAAAATAGAGACCACCTAGACATGCCCCTTAACTGCCCAAATAGTACTTATGCCCACCCATTGCCTGCTCACAAAACAAAACATGACTATGCCCAGGGGTTTACCCCTCTCAACCTTAGCCTCCTAGTCCTGTTGGGAGGTATAATTCATTCCTTATTTTAATACATTTTTATTTAATACAATTTTAATAAAAGTATCAAATATTAATTATCATGGGGGAATTTACTCCAAAATCCCAGCTCTAGTTATGTAACATAGATCCATTATACGCTGAGAAACATGTGACAAATTTATGTATTGGCCTTTATGTATTGCTGATGGTTGAGAGCCTACTAACATGATATCAATATAAACCAGAAAGCCCATAGAAGACACAAAAAAGTAAACTGAACCCAAGAAACTCATGGCAGTATACTCTTATACTAACACATACAGAGTGAGTTTATTACTGTGCTCTAAAAAACATAATTTATGTAAGAACTTACCTGATAAATTCATTTCTTTCATATTGGCAAGAGTCCATGAGCTAGTGACGTATGGAATATACAATCCTACCATGAGGGGCAAAGTTTCCTAAACCTCAAAATGCCTATAAATACACCCCTCACCACATCCACAATTCAGTTTAACGAATAGCCAAGAAGTGGGGTGATAAATAAAGGAGTAAAAAGCATCAACAAAGGAATTTGGAAATAATTGTGCTTTATACAAAAAAATCATAACCACCATAAAAAGGGTGGGCCTCATGGACTCTTGCCAATATGAAAGAAATTAATTTATCAGTTAAGTTCTTACATAAATTATGTTTTCTTTCATGTAATTGGCAAGAGCCAATGAGCTAGTGACGTATGGGATAGCAATACCCAAGGTGTGGAACTCCACGCAAGAGTCACTAGAAAGGGAGGGATAAAAATAAAAACAACTATTTTCTGCTGAAAAAATTAATCCACAACCCAAAATATAAGTTTATTCTCATAAATGAAAGGAAAAAACTTAAATCATAAACAGAAGAGTCAAACTGAAACAGCGGCCTGAAGAACTTTTCTACCAATAACAGCTTCCGAAGAAGCAAATACATCAAAATGCTAGAATTTAGTAAATGTATGCAAAGAAGACCAAGTTGCTGCTTTGCAAATCTGATCAACTGAAGCTTCATTCTAAAAAGCCCACGAAGTAGAGACTGATCTAGTAGAATGAGCTGTAATTCTCTGAGGCGGGGCTTGACCCAACTCCAAATAAACTTGATGAATCAAAAACTTTAACCACAAAGCCAAGGAAACAGCAGAAGCCTTCTGACATTTCCTAGAACCAGAAAATATAACAAATAGACTTGAAGTCTTCCTGAATTCTTTAGTAGCTTCAACATAATATTTCAAAGCTCTTACCACATCCAAAGAATGTAAGGATCTCTCCAAAGAATTCTTAGGATTAGGACACAAGGAACGGACAACAATATCTTTATTAATGTTGTTAGAATTCACAACCTTAGGTAAGAATTTAAATGAAAAATCAGAAAAGGAGATTCACAAGAGAGAGCGGATAATTCAGAAACTCTTCTAGCAGAAGAGATGGCCAAAAGAAACAACACTTTCCAAGAAAGCAGTTTAATGTCCAAAGAATGCATAGGCTCAAACGGAGGAGCCTGTGAAGCCTTCAAAACTAAATTAAGACTCCAAGGAGGAGAGATTGATTTAATGACAAGCTTGATACGAACCAAAGCCTGCACAAAACAATGAATATCAGGAAGTTTAGCAATCTTTCTGTGAAATGAAACAGAAAGAGCAGAGATTTGTCCTTTCAATGAACTTGCAGACAAACCTTTATCCAAACCATTCTGAAGGAACTGTAAAATTCTAGGAATTCTAAAAGAATGCCAAGAGAATTTATGAAAAGAACACCATGAAATGTAAGTCTTCCAAACTCGATAATAAATCTTTCTAGAAACAAATATACGAGCCTGCAACATAGTATTAATCACTGAGTCAGAGAAACCTCTTTGACTAAGCACTAAGTGTTCAATCACCATACCTTAAAATTTAATGATTTGAGATTCTGATGGAAAAACGGACCTTGAGATAGAAGGTCTGGCCTTAGTGGAAGTGGCCAAGGTTGGCAGCAGGACATCCAAACAAGATCCGCATACCAAAACCTGTGAGGCCATGCTGGAGCTACCAGCAGCACAAACGATTACTCCACGATGATCTTGGAGATCAATCTTGGAAGAAGAACTAGAGGCAGGAAAATATAAGCAGGTTGATAACACCAAGGAAGTGTCAATGCATCCACTGCTTCCGCCTGAGGATCCCTGGACCTGGACAGGTACCTGGGAAGTTTTTTGTTTAGATGAGATGCCATCAGATCTATTTCTGGAAGCCCCCACATCTGAACAATTTTAGAAAACACATCTGAGTGGAGAGACCATTCTCCCGGATGTAAAGTCTGACGACTGAGGTAATCCGCTTCCCAATTGTCTATACCTGGGATATGAACCACAGAAATTAGACAGGAGCTGGATTCCACCCAAACAAGTGTCCAAGGTACTTCTTTCATAGCTTGAGGACTGTGAGTCCCACCCTGATGATTGACATATGCCACAGATGTGACATTGTCTGTCTGAAAACAAATGAATGGTTCTCTCTTCAACAGAGGCCAAAATTGAAGAGCCCTGAGAATCACACAAAGTTCCAAAATATTGATTGGTAATCTCGCCTCTTGAGATTTCCAAACTCTTTGTGCTGTCTGAGATCCCCAAACAGCTGCCCAACCTTGAAGACTCGCATCTGTTGTGATCACAGTCCAGGTTGGACAGACGAAAGAGGTCCCTAAAACTATACGATGGTGATCTAACCACCAAGTCAGAGAAAGTCGAACATTGGGATTTTAGGATATTAATTGTGATATCCTTGTATAATCCCTGCACAATTGGTTCAGCATACAAAGCTGGAGAGGTCTCATATGAAAACGAGCAAAGGGGATTGCGTCTGATGCTGCAGTCATGAGACCTAAAACTTCCATGCACATAGCTACAGAAGGGAATGACTGAGACTGAAGGTTCCGGTAGGCTGCAACCAATTTCAAACGTCTCTTGTCTGTTAGACACAAAGTCATGGACACTGAATCTATCTGGAAACCTTAAAAGGTTACCCTTGTCTGAGGAATCAAATAACTTTTTGGTAAATTGATCCTCCAACCATGTCTTTGAAGAAACAACACTAGTTGATTTGTGTGAGATTATGCAGAACGTAAAGACTGAGCGAGTACTAAGATATCTTCCAAATAAGGAAATACCGCAATACCCCGCTCTCTGATTACAGAGAGTAGGGCACCTAGAACCTTTGAAAAGATTCTTGGAGCTGTTGCTAGGCAAAAAGGAAGAGCAACAAATTGGTAACGCTTGTCTAGAAAAGAGAATCTCAGAAACTGATAGTGATCTGGATGAATCGGAATATGAAGATATGCATCCTGTAAGTCTATTGTGGACATATAATGCCCTTGCTGAACAAAAGGCAGAATAGTCCTTATAGTCACCATTTTGAAAGTTGGTACTCTTACATATTGATTCAAAATCTTTAGATCCAAAACTGGTCTGAATGAATTTTCTTTCTTTGGGACAATGAATAGATTTGAATAAAACCCCAGACCCTGTTCCTGAAACGGAACTGGCATGATTACCCCTGATAGCTCCAGGTCTTAAACACACCTCAGAAAAGCCTGAGCCTTTACTGGGTTTACAGGAATGCGTGAGAGAAAAAAATCTTCTCAGAGGCGGTTTCACTCTGAATCCTATTCTGTACCCCTGAGAGACAATACTCTGAATCCAATGATTTTGGACCGAATTGATCCAAACATCTTTGAAAAATTTTAATCTGCCCCCTACCAGCTGAGCTGGAATGAGGGCCTCACCTTCATGCGGACTTGGGGGCTGGTTTTGATCTCTTAAATGGCTTGGATTTATTCCAGTTTGAAGAAGGCTTCCAATTGGAAGCAGATTCCTTATTTTATCAAAAGGAATGAAAATGATTAAAAGCTTTAGATTTACCCTTAGGTTTTTTATCCTGAGGCAAAAAAACTCCCTTCCCCCCAGTAACAGTTGAAATTATTGAATCCAACTGAGAACCAAATAATTTATTACCTTGGAAAGAAAGAGATAGCAATCTGGACTTAGAAGTCATATCAGCATTCCAAGATTTTAGCCACAACACTCTTCTAGCTAAAATAGCTATAGACATAGATTTAACCTCAATTTTGATAATATCAAAAATGGCATCACAAATGAAATTATTAGCATGTTGAATCAACTTAACAATGCTAGACAAATCATGATCCGATACTTGTTGTGCTAAAGTATCCAACCAAAAGGTTGAAGCAGCTGCAACATCAGCCAAAGAAATTGCAGGCCTAAGAAAATGACCTGAATATAAATAAGCTTTCCTTAGATAAGATTCAAGTTTCCTATCTAAATGATCTTTAAAAGAAGTACTATCTTCCGTAGGAATAGTAGTACGTTTAGCAAGAGTAGAGATAGCCCCATCAACTTTGGGGATCTTTTCCTAAAACTCCAATCTAACTTCTGGCAAAGGATACAACTTTTTAAACCTTGAAGAGGGAATAAAAGAAGTACCAGGCTTATTCCATTCCTTAGAAATCATATCTGAAATAGCATCAGGAACTGGAAAAATATCTGGAATAACCACAGGAGGTTTATAAACAGAATTTAAACGTTTACTAGTTTTATCATCAAGAGGACTAGTTTCCTCCATATCCAATGTAATCAACACTTCTTTTAATGAAGAACAAATATACTCCAATTTAAATAAATAAGAGGATTTATCAGTGTCAATATCTGAGGCAGGATCTTCTGAATCAGATAGATCCTCATCAGAGAAGGATAATTCAGTATGTTTTCGGTCATTTGAAAATTCATCATCTTTATAAGAAGTTTTAATAGACCTTTTACGTTTATTAGAAGGCGGAATGGCAGACAAAGCCTTCTGTAAAAAAATCAGAAATAAATTATTTTAAATTTAAAGGTATATCTTGTGCATTAGATGTTGAGGGAACAGCAACAGGTAATGAACTACTACTGATGGATACATTTTCTGCATGTAAAAGTTTCTTATGGCAACTATTACAAACCACAGCTGGAGGTATAATCTCCACAAGTTTACAACAAATGCACTTAGCTTTGGTAGAACTGTTATCAGGCAGCAGGGATCCAACAGTGAATTCTGAGACAGGATCAGATTGAGACATCTTGCAAATGTAAGAGAAAAAAACAACATATAAAGCAAAATTATCAATTTCCTTATATGGCAGTTTCAGGAATGGGAAAAATGCAAACAGCCCTCTGACATAAAAAAGGCAAGAGGCAAATAGGAATGGGGTCTAAAATAATGAAAATATTTGGCGCGAAGTATGACGCACAACAAACAGAAAAATATTTTTTGCCGCCAAAACCGTCAGAAAATGACACACTTGCGTCATAGATGATACAACCTTGTGAAATGACGAATTTGCATCAATGAACGTAACTTTGCGCCAAAAAATCTCGTGCCAAAAATGACGCAATAAATTTTAGCGGTTTGCGCCCTTGCGTGCCTAATTCTGCACGCGAATTTGAAAAATGACAGTCAATTGAAAAAAGACTACAACCCAGGTAAGAAATAAATATCTAAAAAATGCATTACCCAGATATGAAACTGACAGCCTGCAAAAGGAAACATACTGAAACCTGAATCATGGCAAATATAAGTACAATACATATATTTAAAACTTTATATAAATACATACAGTACCAAACCATAGCTGAGAGTGTCTTAACTAATGAAAACATACTTACCTGAAGACACCCATCCACATATAGCAGATAGCCAAACCAGTACTGAAACGGTTATCAGTAGAGGTAATGGAATATGAGAGTATATCATCGATCTGAAAAGGGAGGTACGAGATGAATCTCTACGACCAATAACACAGAACCTATGAAATAGATCCCTGTGACGAAAACCATTGCATTCAATAGGTGATACTCCCTTCACATCCCTCTGACATTCACTGTACTCTGAGAGGAAACGGGCTTCAAAAATGCTGAGAAGGGCATATCAACGTAGAATCTAAGCATAAACTTACTTCACCACCTCCATAGGAGGCAAAGTTTGTAAAACTGAATTGTGGGTGTGGTGAGGGGTGTATTTATAGGCATATTGAGGTTTGGGAAACTTTGCCCCTCCTGGTAGGATTGTATATCCCATACGTCACTAGCTCATGGACTCTTACCAATTACATGAAAGAAAAAGGATTAGATTTTTGAGAACATGGCAGGAAAAGATAAATGTTAAATAATGATTTGCTTATTAATGATCCAAGCATAACACTTGAGCCATTACTTAAAAACAGGTCAAAGTCAAAAGTTTACTTTGGAACTTATGTTACTTTATAAAGGGTGCTTAAAAAACGCAAAATAAGAGAGATAATTTGGCCTTTAAAAATTGAATCACAGTATCACAAATCAATAATATATCACAGAATTATAAAAACAGCAGATCTGTAAATATAGACCACCTGAATTTAGGGCTTGATTATAAGTGGAGCACTATTTAACGCTCCCGCTTGAGTGTAAACTGCGCTAGAAGTAAGCTTTTTGCGCACGTCTGGTTCAAAAGTAAACTGTTTTTGCTCACACGCTAACCAGGCCCATGTAAAAAGCCGAACTTACAATAATGCGCACGCTAAGTCAATGGATCAAAAAAGTGGAAAAAACCTAACACACTATTTGTGCGCAAACTGGATCGCATAACCCAACATGAAAATATGAATATTTCACATTCCAATATTCTGCACATAGCAGAATATGTTTTATTTATTCATAAATGAATATTTCTAAATATATCATGATATTTTGATACAATATACATATATATATATATATATATATATATATATATATATAGTGGATATAAAAAGTCTACACACCCCTGTTAAAATGTCAGGTTTCTCTGATGTAAAAAAATGAGACAAAGATAAATCATTTCAGAACTTTTTCCCACCTTTAATGTGACCTATAAACTGTACCACTCAATTGAAAAACAAACTGAAATCTTTTAGGTAAAGGGAAATAAAAATAAAAAAATAAAATAATATGGTTGCATATTGGTCGCTGCATATAAATACCGATTTTCATTGGCTCACCCATGTGTTCAGTTAGAAACCAGTAGTGCATTGCAGATCCTTCAACAAATGATACCAAGAGAGTAAAACAAATTAGATAATAGAAGTAAATTAGAAAGTTGTTTAAAATTGTATTCTCTATCTGAATCATTAAAGAAAAAATGTGGGTTTCATGTCCCTTTAAGTTTGTCTTATGTATAGTTTACACATTTTGAAGATGTGCATGATAAATCTCTCTGACAACAATAATTTTCTCCCAAATTAGAGCAGAAAGTGATTGGTATTTTATGACTTTTCAGCTCTATCACATTTAAATGTGAAATTGTAGCGTGACTCTTACAAACAGTAGGGAAAATATCTTTGAGTTTTTCTTTTGTTCTGAAAGATCCTGTTCAAGCAAGCACTGAGCCAGCAGGTTCACCAAAAGGCTACTGAGCGTTCACTGGAACACTTTCTGCTGGGTGGATATCTTCTGGAAAGCAGCCAGTTTTTTTGTTTTGTTTTTTCTTGTGCGGTAGGCACTACTGTCAGCTGCTTAATCACGGAGTTAAACTGTCAGCTTTATGATTTAAAGTGTTTTTTAATGTATTAGAAAACACACCAAAGTTGGCAAATAAATAATGATTAATTTTCAGATTAAACAATTTATTTTGTATTTGTACTGAGATGAAAGGATCAATTATTTTGTGAATAAAAATAAAAAAACAATGTAGAGGTAATGCTTTTAAATGGCCTTAACATATTTTGCTTTTGTGTGCAAAAAAAAAAAAAAAGAAATTGTGCTTGTCCCACACTGCCATAAAGCAAGTGTTGTCTTCGAAATGCTGCAAAACGAATAGTTGGTTTAGGCAATTTGCAGCATTTTAAAAATCTAGGTTACAGAATTGGCTTTTTGGCCTTTCTAGGGATTGTGGGAAAAAGCACATTTTTTTTTTACACAAAAGTAAAATGTGTTTAATGCACTTAAATGACATAAGGAAAAAGTTTGCTCTCAAGAACCTGACTGTATGGTATTGCAGCAAGGAGGCAGCATCTGCTGCCCGCAGTTACCATTGCACGAGCAAATGCTTGTACAGCTCCCCCCCTTGGAATAACGCAACCAATCACGAGGGGCTTGTCACTCATACCAATCAGATCTTGTCAGGATGATTTAACTCTGAAACACTTGAGGTGGCCGAGAGATTAAGTAGCAGCAGCCCTAAGACTACAGCTACTTAACTAGGATGGGCCGATGTGTCGAAAGTACAATTTATTTGGATAAAAACACCTAAAACATCGCTAAACTAATGTTATTTCCGATTTTTGAATGTCACTTTTGTTTTTGAATGTTCATAATTAGATTGAATACCCACATTCAAAATTTTAATGTAACATTCGATTTTACAAATACTTTTCAGACGTTCAATTATTCATGTGGTAGGGAATGTAGTAAATTGATACATAATAGGTACAAATATATTGATTCAAATGTTTCTATTTTGAATATTGCATAATTCAAATCCTTCATTTAATAGAGCATTAGAAAAACTATTACAAATATATAGATTCAAATTTTTCTTAATTGGAATATTGCAACATTCAAATATTACATTTAAAGATAGTATTATAAATACTTGTACATTAAACAAATATTAGAATGTTGTACAAACATTCGAAATTCGTAATGAACGATCAAACAAATGTGTTAAAATTATTTTTTAAGTTATTGAATATTGCAAAACATTCACCCATCCATATTTTTCAGGGCCACGTGCACAAGCTTGAGCTCCAAAGCTGTATTCACAGTTTTATCAATGAAGTCCATAGAGTAGTTTTCTATTGGCTTTGTACCCTGCTAATTTTAGTAATAGCACAAGCTGAGTGAATTCAACAGCAGTATTCCAGTGCACCAAAAACATTTTTTTTATTTTATTTTTTCAAAAATGCTTTTTTTTATCAGCCTTTCTCATGATTTTTGTATTGATTTAACTACGCAACTCTGGCATTTTTTATTTTAAAAGTTAGTTTTATGATTTGTTGTTCTAATTCATTGTATGATATATGGGTTGTAATCATTGCTCTCTTTTTAAGTTTAATAATTATATACTTATAATTAATTGTTTATAATATTTGAGGATTTTTTTAAAATTACATTAAATAATGGTATTTATTTGAAATAGAAAAGTAATTGTTATTTTAATAATAACTAATTGCTAAATTAGGGCAAGGGCTTATATGTGGCAGGTGCTAGAGTATGGATTGTTGACGTTAATATTTCTAACTACACCCCTGTACTGGCTAAAAACACATAACTTCCTGTTCCTGCTTGACAATAATGGGTCAGTTATGGTGTTAGGTTCAGTAAAACCTAATATCTCACAGACAAAAGCTTGAAGACTGCGGAATGTAAAGAGATTTTCAGCCCAACCTTCTCACAGTCATAAGTTACAGGTTCTGCTCCATTATAATCAATGTTGTAATGTTTATCTTCTTATAGTATAGAATAAGTTCCACTGCATCACAAAAAAGCCTTCAAAACCTCAAAAAACAAGTGAATTAAAATGGTAAAATATACACCCTCTATAAAACAGTCCACTTTAACATATGTGCAAGAGAAAGCTTTATGAGGACAGTCTACTGTAAAATTGTTAATGTTTAAAGAGATAGATAATCCCTTTATTACCCATTCCCCAGTTTTGCATAACCAACACTGTTATATTAATCTGCGTTTTACCTTTGTGTATACCTAGTATCTAAGCCTCTGCAGACTGCCCTGTTATCTCAGTGCTTTTACAAACTTGCATTGCAGCCAATTAGTGCTGAATCATGCATAACTCTATGGGAGTGAGCACAATGATATCTATACTGCACACATGAACTAGCAGTGTCTAGCTGTGAAAAGAGAATAAAATGCACTGAGATAAGAGGCGGCCTTCAAGAGCTTAGAAATCAGCCTATGAGCATAACTAGGTTTAGCATTCAACAAAGAATACCAAGAGAACAAATAAAAATTGATGATAAAAGCAAATTGGAAAGTTGTTTAAAATTTCATGCACTATCTGAATCATGAAAGTTTAATTTTGACTTTACTGTCACTTTAAAAAAGTAATGCAAACATGAAATAAAAAATAAAAAATGAGACAACTTTGTCACAAAAGCAATACTCTCTTTATGAGTCCCACTTGCTTGGCTTAGAGTTTTGGTGAAAAATCTTGTTTAAATCCCAGGTACACCTTAGAACACCCATGATCAGCCCTGCCTTCTGTCTGTGATAGACACCTCTTGTTCTGTCTGTGATGTCTTTGAGACTCCCCTCATTCTGACTATGATGTTTCTGAGACACATTTCATTCTGACTGTGATGTTTCTGAGACACCTCTCATTCTGACTGTGATGGTTCTGAGACACCTCTCATTCTGACTGTGATGGTTCTGAGACACCTTATTCTGACTGTGATAGTTCTGAAACACCACTCATTCTGAGATGTTTCTGAGACACCTTTCATTCTGACTGTGATGTTTCTGAGATGTCTTTCATTCTGACTGTGATACTTTTGAGACACCTGTCATTCTGACTGTGATGTTTCTGAGACACCTCTCATTCTGACTGTGATACTTCTGAGACACCTCTCATTCTGACTGTGATACTTCTGAGACACCTCTCATTCTGACTGTGATACTTCTGAGACACCTCTCATTCTGACTGTGATAGTTCTGAAACACCACTCATTCTGACTGTGATGTTTCTGAGACACCTCTCATTCTGACTGTGGAGACACCTCTCATTCTGAATGTGATGTTTCTGAGACACCTCTCATTCTGACTGTAATGTTTCTGAGACATCTCTCCTTCTGACTGACTGTGATGTTTCTGAGAAACCGCTCATTCTGACTGTGATGTTTCTGAGAAACCTCTCATTCTGACTGTGATACTTCATTTCAGCAGTCCCACTGCTATGCAAACAGCCTGATTTAAAAGTATATCTGCCCCAGTCTTGAAAGAAAATACACAGACCTTCACACAGACTGTGATGGTTCTGAAACACCACTCATTCTGACTGTGATGTTTCTGAGACACCTCTCATTCTGACTGTGATGTTTCTGAGACACCTCTCATTCTGACTGTGGAGACACCTCTCATTCTGACTGTGATGTTTCTGAGACATCTCTCATTCTGACTGTGATGTTTCTGCGACACCTCTCATTCTGACTGTGATGTTTCTGAGACACCTCTCATTCTGACTGTGGAGACACCTCTCATTCTGACTGTGATGTTTCTGAGACATCTCTCATTCTGACTGTGATGTTTCTGAGACACCTCTCATTCTGACTGTGATGTTTCTGAGACACCTCTCATTCTGATTATGATGTTTCAGAGACACCTCTTATTCTTTACTGTGGAGACACCTCTCATTCTGACTGCAATGTTTCTGAGACACCTCTCATTCTGACTGTGATGTTTCTGAGACACCTCTCATTCTGATTGTGATGTTTCAGAGACACCTCTTATTCCGACTGTGGAGACACCTCTCATTCTGACTGCAATGTTTCTGAGAAACCTCTCATTCTGACTGTGATGTTTCTGAGACACCTCTCATTCTGACTGTGATGGTTCTGAGACACCTCTCATTCTGACTGTGATAGTTTTGAGACACCTCTCATTCTGACTGTGATGGTTCTGAGACACCTCTCATTCTGACTGTGATGGTTCTGAGACACCTTATTCTGACTGTGATGATTCTGAAACACCACTCATTCTGACTGTGATGTTTCTGAGACACCTTTCATTCTGACTGTGATGTTTCGTAGACACCTCTCATTCTGACTGTGGAGACACCTCTCATTCTGACTGTGATTTCTCTGAGACACCTCTCATTCTGACTGTGATGTTTCTGAGATGCCTTTCTTTCTGACTGTGATGGTACTGAGACGCCTTATTCTGACTGTGGAGACACCTCTCATTCTGACTGTGATGTTTCTGAGATGCCTTTCATTCTGGCTGTGATACTTCTGAGACACCTCTCATTTTGACTGTGATACTTCTGAGACACCTCTCATTCTGACTGTGATGTTTCTGAGACGCCTCTCATTCTGACTGTGATGTTTCTGAGACACTTCTCATTCTGACTTTGATGTTTCTGAAACACATCTCATTCTGACTGTGATGTTTCTGAGACACCTTTCATTCTGACTGTGATGTTTCTGAGATGTCTTTCATTCTGACTGTGATACTTTTGAGACACCTCTCATTCTGACTGTGATGTTTCTGAGACACCTCTCATTCTGACTGTGATGCTTCTGAGATGCCTTTCATTCTGACTGTGATACTTCTGAGACACCTCTCATTCTGACTCTGATACTGCTGAGACACCTCTCATTCTGACTGTGATGTTTCTGAGATACCTCTCATTCTGCCTGTGATACTGCTGATACACCTCTCATTCTGACTGTGATACTTCTGAGACACCTCTCATTCTGACTGTGATGTTTCAGAGACACCTCTCATTCTGACTGTGATGTTTCAGAGACACCTCTCATTCTGACTGTGATGTTTCAGAGACACCTCTCATTCTAACTGTGATGTTTCTGAGACACTTCTCATTCTGACTGTGATGTTTCTGAAACACATCTCATTCTGACTGTGATGTTTCTTGTGACACCTCTCATTCTGACTGTGATGTTTCTGAGATGTCTTTCATTCTGACTGTGATACTTCTGAGACACCTCTCATTCTGACTGTGATGTTTCTGAGACACCTCTCATTCTGACTGTGATGCTTCTGAGATGCCTTTAATTCTGACTGTGATACTTCTGAGACACCTCTCATTCTGACTGTGATGGTTCTGAGACACCTTATTCTGACTGTGATAGTTCTGAAACACCACTCATTCTGAGATGTTTCTGAGACACCTTTCATTCTGACTGTGATGTTTCTGAGACACCTCTCATTCTGACTGTGATGTTTCTGAGACACCTCTCATTCTGACTGTGATACTTCTGAGACACCTCTCATTCTGACTGTGATACTTCTGAGACACCTCTCATTCTGACTATGATACTTCTGAGACACCTCTCATTCTGACTGTGATAGTTCTGAAACACCACTCATTCTGACTGTGATGTTTCTGAGACACCTCTCATTCTGACTGTGGAGACACCTCTCATTCTGAATGTGATGTTTCTGAGACACCTCTCATTCTGACTGTAATGTTTCTGAGACATCTCTCATTCTGACTGACTGTGATGTTTCTGAGAAACCTCTCATTCTGACTGTGATGTTTCTGAGAAACCTCTCATTCTGACTGTGATACTTCATTTCAGCAGGTCCCACTGCTATGCAAACAGCCTGATTTTAAAGTATATCTGCCCCAGTCTTGAAAAAAAAAAATACACAGACCTTCATTTCAGCTGTCCCACTGCTATGCAAACAGCTTGATTTTAAAGTATATCTGCCCCTGTCTTGAAAGAAAATACACAGACCTTCACACAGACTGTGATGGTTCTGAAACACCACTCATTCTGACTGTGATGTTTCTGAGACACCTCTCATTCTGACTGTGATGTTTCTGAGACACCTCTCATTCTGACTGTGGAGACACCTCTCATTCTGACTGTGATGTTTCTGAGACATCTCTCATTCTGACTGTGATGTTTCTGCGACACCTCTCATTCTGACTGTGATGTTTCTGAGACACCTCTCATTCTGACTGTGGAGACACCTCTCATTCTGACTGTGATGTTTCTGAGACATCTCTCATTCTGACTGTGATGTTTCTGAGACAACTCTCATTCTGACTGTGATGTTTCTGAGACACCTCTCATTCTGACTATGATGTTTCAGAGACACCTCTTATTCTTTACTGTGGAGACACCTCTCATTCTGACTGCAATGTTTCTGAGACACCTCTCATTCTGACTGTGATGTTTCTGAGACACCTCTCATTCTGACTGTGATGGTTCTGAGACACCTCTCATTCTGACTGTGATGGTTTTGAGACACCTCTCATTCTGACTGTGATGGTTTTGAGACACCTCTCATTCTGACTGTGATGGTTCTGAGACACCTCTCATTCTGACTGTGATGGTTCTGAGACACCTTATTCTGACTGTGATGATTCTGAAACACCACTCATTCTGACTGTGATGTTTCTGAGACACCTTTCATTCTGACTGTGATGTTTCTGAGACACCTCTCATTATGACTGTGGAGACACCTCTCATTCTGACTGTGATTTTTCTGAGACACCTCTCATTCTGACTGTGATGTTTCTGAGATGCCTTTCTTTCTGACTGTGATGGTTCTGAGACGCCTTATTCTGACTGTGGAGACACCTCTCATTCTGACTGTGATGTTTCTGAGATGCCTTTCATTCTGGCTGTGATACTTCTGAGACACCTCTCATTTTGACTGTGATACTTCTGAGACACCTCTCATTCTGACTGTGATGTTTCTGAGACGCCTCTCATTCTGACTGTGATGTTTCTGAGACACTTCTCATTCTGACTTTGATGTTTCTGAAACACATCTCATTCTGACTGTGATGTTTCTGAGACACCTTTCATTCTGACTGTGATGTTTCTGAGATGTCTTTCATTCTGACTGTGATACTTTTGAGACACCTGTCATTCTGACTGTGATGTTTCTGAGACACCTCTCACTCTGACTGTGATGCTTCTGAGATGCCTTTCATTCTGACTGTGATACTTCTGAGACACCTCTCATTCTGACTCTGATACTGCTGAGACACCTCTCATTCTGACTGTGATGTTTCTGAGATACCTCTCAT
This sequence comes from Bombina bombina, assembly GCF_027579735.1. Lineage (NCBI taxonomy): Eukaryota > Metazoa > Chordata > Amphibia > Anura > Bombinatoridae > Bombina > Bombina bombina. Next base: position 1,250,800,096 of record NC_069500.1, read on the forward strand.
TCTGCCTGTGATACTGCTGATACACCTCTCATTCTGACTGTGATACTTCTGAGACACCTCTCATTCTGACTGTGATGTTTCAGAGACACCTCTCATTCTGACTGTGATGTTTCAGAGACACCTCTCATTCTGACTGTGATGTTTCAGAGACACCTCTCATTCTAACTGTGATGTTTCTGAGACACTTCTCATTCTGACTGTGATGCTTCTGAAACACATCTCATTCTGACTGTGATGTTTCTTGAGACACCTCTCATTCTGACTGTGATGTTTCTGAGATGTCTTTCATTCTGACTGTGATACTTCTGAGACACCTCTCATTCTGACTCTGATACTGCTGAGACACCTCTCATTCTGACTGTGATGTTTCTGAGATACCTCTCATTCTGCCTGTGATACTGCTGATACACCTCTCATTCTGACTGTGATACTTCTGAAACACCTCTCATTCTGACTGTGATGTTTCAGAGACACCTCTCATTCTGACTGTGATGTTTCATAAATTATTCCTATTTAAAACTAAATACTTACCTGTAAAATAAACCCTAATATAGCTACAATATAAATAATAATTATATTGTAGCTATCTTAGGATTTATATTTATTTTACAGGTAATTTTGTATTTCTTTTAGCTAGGTAGTTATTAAATAGTTAATAACTATTTAATAACTATTCTAACTAGCTAAAATAAATACAAAGTTACCTGTAAAATAAATATAAATCCTAAGATAGCTACAATATAATTATTATTTATATTGTAGCTATATTAGGGTTTATTTTACAGGTAAGTATTTAGTTTTAAATAGGAATAATTTATTAAAGTATAGTGTAGTGTTAGGTGTAATTGTAACTTAGGTTAGTTTTTATTTTACAGGTAAATTTCTCTTTATTTTAGCTAGGTAACCTATTAAATAGTTAATAACTATTTAATAGCTATTGTACCTAGTTAAAATAAATTGAAAGGTGCCTGTAAAATAAAAATAAATCCTAACATAGCTACAATATAATTATTATTTATATTGTAGCTATATTAGGGTTTATTTTATAGGTAAGTATTTAGCTTTAAATAGGATTAACTTAGTTAATAATAGAAATATTATTTAGATTTATTTAATTAATGTTTAAGTTAGGGGGGTGTTAGGGTTAGTGTTAGACGTAGGTTTAGGGGTTAATAATTTTATTACAGTGGCGGCTTTGTAGTGGGGGGCAGGATAGGGGTTAATAAATTTATTATAGGTGGCGACGGTGTAGGGGGGGCAGGATAGGGGTTAATAAATTTAATATAGGTTGCGGCAGGGTCAGGGAGCGGCGGTTTAGGGGTTAATACACTTATTATAGTTGCGGCAGGGTCAGGGAGCGGCGGTTTAGGGGTTAATACACTTATTACAGTTGCGGCAGGGTCAGGGAGCGGCGGTTTAGGGGTTAATACACTTATTATAGTTGCGGCAGGGTCAGGGAGCGGCGGTTTAGGGGTTAATATGTATAGAGTAGCTTGCGGTGGGCTCCGGGAGCGGCGGTTTAGGGGTTAATACATTTATTATAGTTGCGGCGGGGTCAGGGAGCGGCGGTTTAGGGGTTAATATGTATAGAGTAGCTTGCGGTGGGCTCCAGGAGTGGCGGTTTAGGGGGTAATACATTTATTTAGTTGCGGCGGTGTAGGGGGGACAGATTAGTGGTGTTTAGACTCGGGGTACATGTTAGGGTGTTAGGTGTAGACAGCTCCCATAGAAATCAATGGGATGTCTGGCAGCAGCGAACTTGTACTTTCGCTATGGTCAGACTCCCATTGATTCCTATGGTATCCGCCGCCTCCAGGGTGGCGGTTTGAAAACCAGGTACGCTGGGCCGTAAAAGTGCCGAGCGTACCTGCTAGTTTTTTGATAACTAGCAAAAGTAGTCAGATTGTGCCGTACTTGTGTGCGGAACATCTGTAGTGACGTAAGAATCGATCTGTGTCGGACGGAGTCCGGCGGATCGAAGTTTACGTCACAAAATTCTACTTTTGCCGGTCTGTAGCCTTTGATAACTAAGGGGAATCAGCCTCGCCACAAATACGCTGCGGAATTCCAGCGTATTTGAGGTTGACGGCTTGATAACTACCCCCCTTAGACACCCAGCCTGCACCAATTTCACTTTATCACAGTGCAGTTCTCCATGTGAGTACCCATTTTATTTGGTTATTAACCCTTCAAAAACCAAGATTTCTACACCATAAGGCTCTCTTCTTTCTCATTTCATTCATGAAGAAAAATAAGTGGGGAAAGAATCCTAACACCCAATCGCATATTCTAATGTGCGCTAACCCGACATGAAAATATGAAAATTTCACAATCCAAAGTTCTTCATGTAGCCGAATATGTTCTATTTATTCAGAAATAAATATTTCTACATATATATGATTTTATTCTGGTACAATATATATTTATATAAATATATAGGTATAGATATATACATATATCTATCTATCTCTATCTATCTATCTATCTATCTATCTATCTACAGTATATATATATATATATATATATATATGTATGTATATATATTTGAATATCTATTAAAAAAATACTTAGAACATATCCTGCTATTTGCAGAACATTGGAATGTCAAATATTTACAGAACATACATAGTTAAAACCTTTATTAAAAATGAATATTGCATAAATATGATTTTTCATGTTTTCATCTACTTAACTGCAAAGGACTCCAATACACTATATATATATATATATGTATTCATATGTGTATATATCTCTGTAAATACATAGTAACACCATCTAATAAAAATCATTCAAAATAATATTGCACACAAAAGTTATAAGGGCTCAAAGATATGAGGTTTTAGGTTATTGTGCTCAAGCGATTGCGTTTACGTAATACGAGCGGCAAACACCTGTGATAAACCCAAAGCTAAATTACATGAAAAGGAGGGAAATAAATAATGAATTTAGATTGCAAAGTTGTTTCACTACACATTTAAACTACAAATTTAAATTTCACATAAACAAACATTTTATATAAAAATCCGACAAGATGTTTACTGTCGCTTTAAGGAAATCTGGATTCAAAACTTTTTATTGAGCCTAACTGTAACATAACATCAGTCCTTTTTCTGCTGTGTATTTATTGGTTGGATATAACACAAGCACAAATATTGTTTGTTAGCTCATTTAAGGACAATAAAGTTTTAAACTGTTTTTCCCAATTTCTCATAACTGAAATGTAATGCACAAGTGAATTTTATTTTTATATATAGGGGCAGGAAACATATTGTGTCTGGCGTGCCAGCCTGTTAACTACAGCCTGTGCACACATATTTCTTTTTCATACAAAAATAAATTATTTTTCTACATTGTGACACCACCTGTTGTAACTTGGACCATATTTAAAGAAATATTTCTGCATTAACTTGGAATATCATGGCTTTAAGGCACTGAACTGTATTTTGTTTGCTTTGGCTGGTAAAACACTACAATAATAAGCTTCATTGATATTTCTAGCAAATCACACTGTCCTTTATATAGGCTGTGTATATATCAAAGATCTCCTAGTGAAAAAAACAACACACAAGAGCACCAATTCACTGCTAGATGCTTTTTGGTCCATCTGTTAATATAATGTTTTTGTCCCACCGAGCTTACACTGGGCAGCCCACATAAGAGGGTTTTTTTTGTTCTTACAACAAACAGTTGACATTTTACTGAACTTTGTAGGATTTATGTCTCCAACATGCTACTAGTTGTGCAATTAGCGCATCAGAATGGGATAACATCAAACACCCAACTACACGCACTGACGCTTTCAAGTGGTAAACTTAATGGTTAACGATTATTTCAAAGGGTTTACAGCTATCCAAGTTTTCTAAGATAAGGACCCATATCTAAAGTTATTACATTTGTTTTGTTTCTGATCTATTTAGACTGAGAGGACCAAAACATTATTTTTGTTTTGTTTTATATATTCTTAGAATTTTGCACTATATCCACATTGTTGTGAGAATATTTTTTATATTGTTAGTGTGGAAATGTGAACTGTACAGCTTCCAGAATACATTAGGCAGTGGTTCTAAACCAAAGTGACCTCAAGGCCCGGTAAATTTTAGCTAGACATGTCCGGGGCCCAGTAGTTTATTTATATATATATATATATATAGTGAGCAGCAGGGGCGGGCTGATCAGCCAGGCAAATAGGACCTGGGCCGAGGGACCAGCAAGTAGGGGGGGCCCACAAATGGTATCTCCACGGATCTTGGTGCATTCCTTAAGCTGGAGTTTTCAGTTGCCCTATCAGTAACTAAGCAAATAAGTGTGGGTTTAGTGGGGGCCCTGGCAGGGGTCTGTCGCTGTGAGGGCCATGGAGTGTGGGGTCTTGCCCTGGAGGTTGGGTGCCCTTTCTCTGGCCCTTAATGTTGGGGATCCTGGCTCTGTAGGATGAGGGGCCTGTTGGGGGCAGGGCAGGAAGGCTACCATGTACATTTGCATACCATTTAATACATTTTGGTCAGTGTGAGACAGTGTTCCTGGGGCCTTGATTGGTCTCAGTCTGCACCTGGTTTGCAGTGGGGTAAGAGTGTGCAGTGGGGGCATGACAGGTCAGGGCCCACCAGCAGGGCTATCACGGCCCGGTACTGGGCCACGGCCCGGCTGTTGAGAAACCAGGGATTAGGGAATGGTGTGTAGTTATATACAGCATTTATCCTTAGAGAGCATCATTTATAAAGTATGGGTCATGAAGAATAGTGACAAATGTTAATGATGTTTGATAGATCACTATTAATCTCCTTTTTGTGCCAGTGAAATACAATACAGACCTCATGATTTATATAAAGAACAGCCATTTATGCAGACTATTGTTAGTAACTTAAAGGGACATTGCACTCATTTGCCCTCTTTATTTCACCTAAAAAGAACAATATTACTTTTCTATGCACCGGTGCGTCCTTCTTCCCCATCAGACAATGGAAGTTTTTATTATTAGCTAGTGAGCATTAGTAAGCAGCAAATACTTCTGATTTTGTTGCAATTTAAATATGAGCAGATTTAGTTTAATAGTTTTTCAACCAAAGATTTTCTTTAATGTTTAAAAAGATAGATAATTCCTTTTATTACCCATTCCCCTGTTTTGCATAACCAACACAGTTATATTAATATACTTTTTACATCTGTGATTACCTTGTATCTAAGCCTCTGCAGACTGCCCCCATATTTTAGTGTTTTTGACAGACTTAAATTTTAGCCAATCAGTGCCCTCTAATAAGTAACTTCACAGGCATGAGCACAATGTTATATATATGGCACAGATAAACTAACGCAACCTTCAAGGGCTTAGAAATTAGCATATGAGCCTACTTAGGTTTAGCTTTCAACTAAAAACACCAAGAAAACAAAGGGTTCACAGGCTGGGCACAAATGTTAGGAAAGATAATTCAATCAAATATAAAAGACCAGTGCTAGTGAAATTTTTGAATTTCCAGGATAAACAGAATTTCTTAGCCTATTATAGGAAAAAAGCTAGTATAGAAATTAATAAAGAACGTATTTTTTTATTTCAAGATTTTTCGGCTGAAACTGGAAATAGGAGGAGAGTAATGGCTCCGTGGTGTACACAGCTGATCAATGCAGGCTATCAAGCTACAATGATATACCCTGCAAAAATCAAAATGTTTACAGACAATAAGATAATTATGCTAAATACAGTAGAAGAGGTTAAACAGTTTATGGAAAACAAAAAAATCTCCACAGAATAAATGTCTAGACTAATGGTAACTCAAAGAAGTGGCTATGGTCTGGCTGCTCTGTCTCTCTCTTCTTCTCTTTTTCTTTTTTTTTTTTTTTCCTCTTCCCCTCTCTTCTCCTCCTCTTTCCCTCTCTCACCCCCCCTCTCCTCTCCCTCCGCCTACCCCGTCGAGGACTCAGTTGCTCTGAGGGTAGTTGATGGGGGAACATCAGTATTATGATTAAAAAGATAAATATATAAATGAATAAATTTATTAACTTGGTCTCTTGGAATGTGGGCGGATTCTCCTCCCCTGCCAAGAGGAAAAAAATAATTCAACATCTTAAAAAATATAAACCAGATATCGCTTTCCTACAGGAAACGCATCTGAGCCTACAGGAAACTGAGAAATTAAAAATAGGGTGGATTGGGGAGGTAATTGCGACACCAGCAATGAAAAGAAAAAGAGGGGTTGAATGTATCTTCAACAAAAATCTAGAATTTCAGGTAATATCGCAAGATAAAGATGCAGAAGGAAGGTATTTGATCTTAGAAATAGAGATTAATAAGTCCCGATATACGCTATGTAATCTGTACGCCCCAAATGAATGTCAAACAGAATTCTGGGACCAGTTATTCGCTAAATTAATTAATTCAATAGATTCCCATTTAATCATTGGGTGGGATTTTAACAGTGTATTTACACCACAGCTGGATAGGCTTAGAACTAGTGGCTCATATAGGTCCAAAAAAGAGGCTAAGATACTGATCTCTTTTGCGAAAAGTCTCAAAGTAAAAGATATATGGAGAACTCAACATCCAGACGAGAAAATGTTCACGTGCGAGTCTAAATCCTACCGCACTTTTTCAAGAATAGATATGTTTTTAGTGTCCGAAAATCTATTACAATTAGAAATTAAGACAGATATAAAGAGTATAGTGATCTCAGACCATGCAATTATTTCTATGTCGATCCAGCTGCGGGGTAAAAATGAAGGACAGTGTGGTAAATTTTTTTTTCCATCCTTTTTATATTCTAATATTAATTTTAGAAATTGGCTAATCCATAAATGGAGGGATTATGTCTCTTTTAACAAAGATTATCAGCCTAAAACAGAAATTTTTTGGGAGGCGGCGAAGGCCTATCTTAGAGGGGAAATAAAGGCATATATGGTCAAAAGGAAAAGAAAATTAAGAGCAAGGGAACTCCAATTAACAAATCAACTTAAAAATAAAATGGTAAAATATATTAATGACTCTAATAAGGATAATTGGGAATCCTATCAAAGAGCGAAAATAGAGAGAGAGACCTTCCTAACGCAATATCAGCTACAAGAGGAGCTTAAAAACAAAGCAACCTTTGGCACTTTTTCCCCTAAAACAGCCAAAATGCTTTCAAATATATCTAAAAATAGGAAAAAAAAAAAACTATATTGGGACAATTATAATAGAGGGCACTAAGTACAATACCCCAAAAGAGATTAACAGACAATTCCAGTTATTCTTTCAAAAATTGTACTCTCCGGTAGAGGTAAATAAGGACGCGAAAAATTGTTTCTGGGAAAATCTTAAAATTCCTAAAATATCCTCAGAACAACTAGCTTCAATAAATAAAGAGATTACGGTAGAGGAGACATGGAAGGCAATCAAAGAGCTAGCTTTAGGGAAGGCCCCCGGTCCCGACCAATTGCCAAGTGAATTCTATAAAGTGCTTTCAGAAGAGATTGCCCCGACATTAACTGAACTATTTAATAAATATTTTATGAACAGCTTAAAACCTTCCCAAACTTTTAGTGCATCTAATATTATACTTATATTAAAAAAAGATAAGGATCCCAACTTAATGGACTCATACAGACCAATTTCACTGCTTAATAGTGATTATAAGCTTATGGCTAGTATCCTAGCTGCGCGTCTTAAAGAGAGTTTGGGAGATGTCATACACCCAGACCAAACTGGATTTATTCCTGGCAGGACAGCACAGAAAAACATAAGAAAAGCGATGACTCTAATTGAATATGTACTGGGATCCCATGGGGCAGAGTCAGATGTTAAGCCTGATTTCGCATTATTAACAGTCGATGCTGAAAAGGCCTTTGACTCTGTCCTATGGGATCATTTATTAACGGCGTTAAAGAAATTTGGCTATACAGGCCATTTTCAAAACTTTGTTTCTGTATTATATCAAAATCCAATTTCATATCTTTCGACAAATAACATCTTATCCCCTCCTATTATACTGTACAAAGGGACAAGACAGGGATGCCCCCTGTCTCCGTTATTATTCAACATAGCAATCGAACCATTAGCGATTAAATGTCGGGAAGTATTGGAAGGTATAAAAATCAAACAGCATAAAGCTATTCTGTCACTGTATGCTGACGATATTCTATTTTATATAAGGGATTCAAACAAAAATATTCCAACTCTGGTAGATATATTAGCGGAGTTCAGTAAATTTGCTGGGTACAGAATAAATCTTGCCAAATCAGAGATCTTATGGATTATTAAAAATAAAAACAGTCTAATAGAGAATCCATTTAAACTAGCTGAAAAAAATATTAAATATCTTGGAATAATTATTTCTAGGAACCCAGAGGAATGGTATGACATAAATTAAACTCCGATATGAAAAAGTGTTCCTCTGAAATACAGAAATGGAGTAAATTACCACTATCTTTGTCGGCAAGGATAGCATTAATAAAAATGCGTACATTGCCTAAAATTCTATTCCTTATTCAGCATATACCTGCCTTTTTACGTAAGGCAGATACACAAAAATTTAACGCTTGCTGTTCTCGCTTCCTTTGGTTACCAAAAAAATCACGAATTTCCTTATCAAGGTTAACACATCCAAAAGATCTGGGTGGATTTGTATTTCCTAACCTAACAAATTACAATCTTGCATCTATGGCCAGAATTGCTATGGATTGGCTAACTGAATCCAACTATGTCACAAACAGAGATATAGAAGAGGCCATAGTGTTTCCATATGCTTTGAAAGCACTACTCCACAGTGCCAAATTTAAAGATGTAAAAGGATATGTCCCAAAATTCACAACTTATAATGTAATTATAGCATGGTACAAAATTTGTAATCTCTTAGAAGTGAATCATTCGCTCTCTAAATTCCTACCTATTATAGGAAACCCAGATTTTGAGAGCGGGTGTACATCACCCGCTTTCAGGAAATGGTCAGCAAATAATTTGAAATTCTTGGAACAGGCTGTGGACCCCCTTAATAAGCACATGAAAACATTCGAAGTATTAAGTAGAGAGTTCAACCTGGATAAGAGATCATTTTTTGCTTACTTACAAATGAGGCATTTTTATTATAAACAGGAACCCCTGGAGGCAGATGCCTGGTCGCTGGGCCCACTAGATGATATTATTGCTAGATTTTCTGTAGGTAATCACTCTATCTCATATATCTACAGAATATTAATACTTAAAGAGGCCAAAGCCAAGGTAAATAAGCTGTTCCACTCTTGGAAATTAGATATCCCGGAAATCGATTTGAATTTTTTTCAACAGAGCTTTGATAGAGTAAGAAAGTTTTCAAATAATATGGCAATAAGAGAGTCGCACTTAAAACTTCTTAATAGAGCATACCTGACACCTAGTAGAATGGGTAAATGGAAAGGAGACATGGCCTGCTTCAGATGTAAATTCCCTGCAGCCGATTTGTTTCATGTCTTTTATGCATGCCCAAAAATTTTTCAATTATGGAAACAAATAGAATTCTGGCTTAACAGATTTCTGCCAGTTAAAATTCGGCTCAAACCTTCACATATTTTCTTTCTGGTACATGGTCAAGTGCAGAATAAGTCCCTGATTAACACTACAATCCTGTTAGTTAGACAGAGGATTTTAAGGGCCTGGAAGGATAAAAACGCTCCTAGCATAGCTGTAGTAATCCAAGACGTAACCTATCAAATGGCCTTAGATCAGAATGACCAACTAATTTTTACAGAGAATAAAATAAAAAAGTACATGGCGAAATGGGATAAAGTTATTTTAGATCAGCCCAGAGAGGCACAGCTGCAGTTATTAGGCTATTTTCGAAGCTCACCAGAATTTCTACAATTATTACTAACAGATGAGTATCCAGAATTTTGGAGACAACAATTCCTTTGAGGATGGGGTGGGGGAGAGTATTGGGGGGGGAGGTGGAGGAGTGTGGGAGAGGTTTCCCTTTTCTATCCCTTTTTTCCTTTTTTTTTTTTTTTTTTTTTTTCTCTTTTTCTTTTTTTTTTTTTTTTTTGATCTAGCAAATAAACAATGCTTTGCACATAGAGAATGTTGTGTCTAGATCTAAACAAGTTCTTTCTCTTTCTTTACAAATATAAAAACAGTAATGAGTTATATTTTCGATAAACTGACAGTCTATTTACGATATACTGTTGTATGATGTAAATGTAAAGTTATATTTTGTCTTTTTCTTTGCCTAATAATGTTTTGTTTGTCATCAAGAAAATTACAGTAATAAAAATTATATTTAAAAAAAAAAAAAAGAAACAAAGCAAATTTGATGATAAAAGTAAATTGGAAAGTTGTTTAAAATTGCATGCCCTATCTGAATCATGAAAGTTTAATTAAGTCATTAAAAAAAACAATGGGGAGTTCTCTGACCCACAGTAAAGGTAGGAAAAATAATAATGTATAGTAACTAATCTACAGATATTGCATAAGACTGTCTCTTTCAAAGTTGAAAAGTGCATAACAATTGCATCCTTTGTGGTAAATTAAGCTCAGTTATATTTGCACCTGGCAAAAGCTACAACCCCAAACCACAATCACCACTCGGGTAATAGTAAACTTGAATAGCATAAAATATTTTACTTTACTGTGGTACATACTGAATATGTTCACTTGAGTTCCTGATATCAGTAATATGCATGAAATACATCTTAATATGATAAGAAATCTTTATTATAAAAATTATTATTAAAAAATACCAACAGGTGACAGTGGCACAATAAAACCAGAAACTTATTCAAAGGCCACAGGAAATATGATGACACCGCATGGTGCACAGTAGACACAGCAAGGCACGGGAAGGTACGCACATTTACATATTGGTAATAAATAAACGGTGGGCATGAACTATTGCAGCAATGTCATGTTACTAGAGCACAGGCATTCATTTGATTTCAATTGGAAATTACATTTATACACTAAAGTATAATGGTTTGGCATATAGTATAATTGTGTTGTGTATAGTACACTAGTGGACCCTACCAAGAAAGCAATGATGGGAGATTATGCATTAAACATGCAAATGGATTGTTTGTCTATGTCTGAACATGAATTTGTTATCCTTTGTGCTCTCTGCATGACAAGACCTATCAATACACCACATGGGTTTAGCTTCATCCTGTCTCACAGATTGTGCCTCCCGTCCCTGAGGCTATGGTGTCTTAAAGGGACAGTCAAGTCCAAAAAGAACTTTCATGATTTAAATAGGGCATGTAATTTTAAACAACTTCCCAATTTACTTTTATCACCAATTTTGATTTCTTCTTTTGGTATTCCTAATTGAAAGCTAAACCTAGGAGGTTCATATGCTAATTTCTTAGACCTTGAAGACTGCCTCTAATTTGAATGCATTTTGACCTCTAGAGGGCATTAGTTCATGGGTTTCATATAGATAACATTGAGCTCATGCACGTGAAGTGATCTAGGAGTGAGCACTGATTGACTTAAAGGGACACTGAACCCAAATATTTTCTTTTGTGATTCAGATAGAGCATGCAATTTTAAGCAACTTTCTAATTTACTCCTATTATCAAATTTTCTTTATTCTCTTGGTATCTTTATTTAAAATGCAAGAATTTAAGTTTAGAAGCCGACCCATTTTTGGTGAACAACCTGGGTTGATCTTGCTGATTGGTGGATACATTTATCCACCAGTAAACAAGTGCTGTTCAGAGGTCTGAACATTTTTTTTAGCTTAGTTGCCTTCTTTTTCAAATAAAGATAGCAAGAGAACGAAGAAAAATTGATAATAGGAGTAAATTAGAAAAAATATGGGTTCAGTGTCCCTTTAAATGCAAGTCTGTCAAAAGAACTGAAATAAGGGGGCAGTCAGCAGAAGCTTAGATACAAGGTAATTACAGAGGTAAAAAGTATATTAATATAACTGTGTTGGTTATGCAAAACTGGGGAATTGGTAATAAAGGGATTATCTTTCTTTTTAAGAGGGACATAAAACTCATAATTGAAATGCACAGGAATGCATTTCAGTTTTGGATAGGTGCTTTCTGTGGTAGATTGTATAGCATAGAGTATATGTATGTTCATATCTCATATCATTTTCAAGCACTTTCCAAGACTGGGAGGTGGTCAGTGGAGCTATAGCAGTAGGTGCGTGGTTGCCGATGAGTAGTGAACAAGGGTCAGGGAGCTATTCAGGCCAGTCTTTGTAAACCAGGACATTTCCCCTGATGAGGGCAGACCTCCCAACCATTACAAACAGCAATATCCGTGACCATGGGGACGTATGTACATATACCTCATGCACCCTCATTTAAACAATGGGCCTGCTCAGAGACTTCTTGCTGGTAATAGGGTTGCCAGCTATCATCCACAAAAATACTGGACAATTTGTAGGTGACTGGGCACGTTGGTAGGTGGGGGCATATAATGGCAAAAAACAAAGAGAAGAGTCCTGGATCCAAGGTAAAATCTTCAAAAATGTATAAATCATCCAAGTATTAAAACAAGGAAATGCACAGTATTAGCACTTACAACAGGATAAGGGCTGACAGACAGGGTATACGCGTTTTGGCTAGAAAGCCGTAATCATAGACACTAAAAGTCTGAGCAATCTTCACTCATTAAAAAGGGAATGCTAAAAGTATTTGGTTGATGGGTATACACACCCTACAACCTTAAACCTCTACATACCATATAAATTGTTCTCACATTGCAGATGATAAGATATTGTTGCTGACAAAAACTAATAATAAAGAGGTCAAACAAGCAAAAAACATTAATATCAATGGTCACACTTTATATCTCATACACAGGTACGTTCACTCTCAAATCAATTATAGAACAATTCCAAGATTACATATTATGTACCTTAATAGTGAAAAGGTGATACCAAATAATGCAAAAGCAGGGAAGGATCTGTCAAAAGAGGAGGAATAGCATACATAGTCCAAAATACATATATTAACATGATTAGTTATTCTACCTAAAGTATTGAATTTGTCAAAAAAAGGAGAACTTGATCATTGAAAAGGAATTAAATTAAATTCAGTTAAGTTAGAAGCTCCATGCTTTTGTAATGTAAAAAACATAACTCTAAAGGAATACATCAGTTATGGATACATCAACGGTCATATAGGTATGGGTACAGACTACACCACAAACAGGAAGCATATTTCAATGAATCTTTAGGGATTGATAACATCAAATTCGGAGTTAAATCCCATAGGGATCTGTGTGCTTAACTTGAATATCCAGTATATTTTTTGTTCGGATAAAAGTCTGTCCCTATCGCCCCCATGAATGGCAGTTTTAATCTCAGAGCTGCTCAGAGACTACTTGCTGGTAATTGGGTTGCCAGCTGTCATCCACAAAAATACTGGACAATCTGTAGGTGACTGGTCATGTTGGTAGGTGGAGGTCATATAATGCTCTCACTCAAAAACCTTACCTTAGTCACCACTTATGATCCTTCCATGTAAATTCTAAACTGAGCAGTTATTGCGTAGTGATTTGCCCCTCTTGACTGCTCCCAACTTTAAATTTAGCTAAAACTTATAGGGTTCCACTGCTTCAGAGGTTCATTTATTGAGGCTCACCTAAACGAAAGTTAAGAAGTTGATCATTAATCTGCCTGCCACCTAAAAGGTATGTGGATTAGACATGTGCCTTTCATTTCGAACAAATTTTGTTTTCGGCCGTTTCGGAGATTCAAATGCATCCGAATTTCAGAATCGGCACCATAATTAAAATCCCGAAAAATTCAGAAAATTAATAAAATTGTTTCCAAATTTTTTATACATTCTTTATTCATATTCAGAATTTTTCATTGTTCTAATCTAAACTGCAGTTCCCCGACACTAGCTAAAACACTAAGGCCTAGATTTGGAGTTCGGCGGTAGCCGTCAAAACCAGCGTTAGAGGCTCCTAACGCTGGTTTTGGCCGCCCGCTGGTATTTGGAGTCAGTGATTAAAGGGTCTAACGCTCACTTTTCAGCCGCGACTTTTCCATACCGCAGATCCCCCTACGCCATTTGCGTATCCTATCTTTTCAATGGGATCTTTCTAACGCTGGTATTTAGAGTCGTTTCTGAAGTGAGCGTTAGAGCTCTAACGACAAAATTCCAGCCGCCTGAAAATAGCAGGAGTTAAGAGCTTTCTGGCTAACGCCGGTTCATAAAGCTCTTAACTACTGTACCCTAAAGTACACTAACACCCATAAACTACCTATGTACCCCTAAACCGAGCTCCCCCCACATCGCCACCACTCGATTAAAATTTTTAACCCCTAATCTGCCGACCGCCACCTACGTTATACTTATGTACCCCTAATCTGCTGCCCCTAACCCCGCCGACCCCTGTATTACATTTATTAACCCCTAACCTGCCCCCCACAACGTCACCGCCAGCTACTTAAAATAATTAACCCCTAATCTTCCGACCGCAAAGCGCCGCCACCTACGTTATCCCTATGTACCCCTAATCTGCTACCCCTAACACCGCCGACCCCTATATTATATTTATTAACCCCTAATCTGCCCCCCTCAACGTCGCCGACACCTGTCTACACTTATTAACCCCTAATCTGCCGAGCGGACCTGAGCGCTACTATAATAAAGTTATTAACCCCTAACCCGCCTCACTAACCCTATCATAAATAGTATTAACCCCTAATCTGCCCTCCCTAACATCGCCGACACCTACCTTCAATTATTAACCCCTAATCTGACGACCGGAGCTCACCGCTATTCTAATAAATTGATTAACCCCTAAAGCTAAGTCTAACCCTAACACTAACACCCCCCTAACTTAAATATAATTTACATCTAACGAAATTAATTAACTCTTATTAAATAACTTATTCCTATTTAAAGCTAAATACTTACCTGTAAAATAAATCCTAATATAGCTACAATATAAATTATAATTATATTATAGCTATTTTAGGATTAATATTTATTTTACAGGCAACTTTTTAATTATTTTAACCAGGTACAATAGCTATTAAATAGTTAAGAACTATTTAATAGTTACCTAGTTAAAATAATAACAAATTTACCTGTAAAATAAATCCCAACCTAAGATATAATTAAACCTAACACTACCCTATCAATAAATTAATTAAATAAACTACCTACAATTACCTACAATTAACCTAACACTACACTATCAATAAATTAATTAAACACAATTCCTACAAATAAATACAATTAAATAAACTAGCTAAAGTACAAAAAATAAAAAAGAACTAAGTTACAAAAAATAATAAAATATTTACAAACATAAGAAAAATATTACAACAATTTTAAACTAATTACACCTACTCTAAGCCCCCTAATAAAATAACAAAGCCCCCCAAAATAAAAAATTCCCTACCCTATTCTAAATTAAAAAAGTTACAAGCTCTTTTACCTTACCAGCCCTGAACAGGGCCCTTTGCGGGGCATGCCCCAAGAAGTTCAGCTCTTTTGCCTGTAAAAAAAAACATACCATACCCCCCCCCAACATTACAACCCACCACCCACATACCCCTAATCTAACCCAAACCCCCCTTAAATAAACCTAACACTAAGCCCCTGAAGATCTTCCTACCTTGTCTTCACCATACCAGGTTCACCGATCCGTCCTGGCTCCAACATCTTCATCCAACCCAAGCGGGGGTTGGCGATCCATCATCCGGTGCTGAAGAGGTCCAGAAGAGGCTCCAAAGTCTTCCTCCTATCCGGCAAGAAGAGGACATCCGGACCGGCAAACATCTTCTCCAAGCGGCATCTTCAATCTTCTTCCATCCGGTGCGGAGCGGGTCCATCTTGAAGCAGGTGACGCGGATCCATCCTATTCTTCCGTTGTCTCCCGACGAATGACGGTTCCTTTAAGGGACGTCATCCAAGATGGCGTCCCTCGAATTCCGATTGGCTGATAGGATTCTATCAGCCAATCGGAATTAAGGTAGGAATTTTCTGATTGGCTGATGGAATCAGCCAATCAGAATCAAGTTCAATCCGATTGGCTGATCCAATCAGCCAATCAGATTGAGCTCGCATTCTATTGGCTGTTCCGATCAGCCAATAGAATGCGAGCTCAATCTGATTGGCTGATTGGATCAGCCAATCGGATTGAACTTGATTCTGATTGGCTGATTCCATCAGCCAATCAGAAAATTCCTACCTTAATTCCGATTGGCTGATTCCGATCAGCCAATAGAATGCGAGCTCAATCTGATTGGCTGATTGGATCAGCCAATCGGATTGAACTTGATTCTGATTGGCTGATTCCATCAGCCAATCAGAAAATTCCTACCTTAATTCCGATTGGCTGATAGAATCCTATCAGCCAATCGGAATTCGAGGGACGCCATCTTGGATGACGTCCCTTAAAGGAACCGTCATTCGTCGGGAGACAACGGAAGAAGAGGATGGATCCGCGTCGCCTGCTTCAAGATGGACCCGCTCCGCACCGGATGGAAGAAGATTGAAGATGCCGCTTGGAGAAGATGTTTGCCGGTCCGGATGTCCTCTTCTTGCCGGATAGGAGGAAGACTTTGGAGCCTCTTCTGGACCTCTTCAGCACCGGATGATGGATCGCCAACCCCCGCTTGGGTTGGATGAAGATGTTGGAGCCAGGACGGATCGGTGAACCTGGTATGGTGAAGACAAGGTAGGAAGATCTTCAGGGGCTTAGTGTTAGGTTTCTTTAAGGGGGGTTTGGGTTAGATTAGGGGTATGTGGGTGGTGGGTTGTAATGTTGGGGGGGGGGTATTGTATTTATTCTTTTACAGGCAAAAGGGCTGAAATTCTTGGGGCATGCCCCGCAAAGGGCCCTGTTCAGGGCTGGTAAGGTAAAAGAGCTTGTAACTTTTTTAATTTAGAATAGGGTAGGGAATTTTTTATTTTGGGGGGCTTTGTTATTTTATTAGGGGGCTTAGAGTAGGTGTAATTAGTTTAAAATTGTTGTAATATTTTTCTTATGTTTGTAAATATTTTATTATTTTTTGTAACTTAGTTCTTTTTTATTTTTTGTACTTTAGTTAGTTTATTTAATTGTATTTATTTGTAGCAATTGTGTTTAATTAATTTATTGATAGTGTAGTGTTAGGTTAATTGTAGGTAATTGTAGGTAGTTTATTTAATTAATTTATTGATAGGGTAGTGTTAGGTTTAATTATATCTTAGGTTAGGATTTATTTTACAGGTAAATTTGTTATTATTTTAACTAGGTAACTATTAAATAGTTCTTAACTATTTAATAGCTATTGTACCTGGTTAAAATAATTAAAAAGTTGCCTGTAAAATAAATATTAATCCTAAAATAGCTATAATATAATTATAATTTATATTGTAGCTATATTAGGATTTATTTTACAGGTAAGTATTTAGCTTTAAATAGGAATAAGTTATTTAATAAGAGTTAATTTATTTTGTTAGATGTAAATTATATTTAACTTAGGGGGGTGTTAGTATTAGGGTTAGACTTAGCTTTAGGGGTTAATACATTTATTATAGTAGCGGTGAGGTCCGCTCGGCAGATTAGGGGTTAATAATTGAAGGTAGGTGTCGGCGATGTTAGGGAGGGCAGATTAGGGGTTAATACTATTTATGATAGGGTTAGTGAGGCGGATTAGGGGTTAATAACTTTATTATAGTAGCGCTCAGGTGCGCTCGGCAGATTAGGGGTTAATAAGTGTAGGCAGGTGGAGGCGACGTTGAGGGGGGCAGATTAGGGGTTAATAAATATAATATAGGGGTCGGCGATGTTAGGGCAGCAGATTAGGGGTACATAGGGATAACGTAGGTTGTGGCGGTTTACGGAGCGGCAGATTAGGGGTTAAAAAAAATATGCAGGTGTCAGCGATAGCGGAGGCGGCAGATTAGGGGTTAATAAGTGTAAGGTTAGGGGTGTTTAGACTCGGGGTACATGTTAGAGTGTTAGGTGCAGACGTAGGAAGTGTTTCCCCATAGGAAACAATGGGGCTGCGTTAGGAGCTGAACGCTGCTTTTTTGCAGGTGTTAGTTTTTTTTTCAGCTCAAACAGCACCATTGTTTCCTATGGGAGAATCGTGCACGAGCACGTTTTTGAGGCCGGCCGCGTCCGTAAGCAACTCTGGTATCGAGAGTTGCATTTGCGGTAAAAATGCTCTACGCTCCTTTTTTGGAGCCTAACGCAGCATTTGTTTAAACTCTCGATACCAGAGTTAAATTTATGGTGCAGCCAGAAAAAAGCCAGCGGAGCGTTAACAGCCCTTTTACCGCCGAACTCCAAATCTAGGCCTAAATAAAGCTATTAACCCCTAAACCGCCATTCCCCGACATCCCGACACCAGCAAAATCCCTAAATAGGGCTATTAACCCCTAAATCGACGTTCCCCGCCATCGTCGACACTAACTAAACCTATTAACCCCTAAACCGCAGTTCCCCGACATCGCCGACACTAACTAAACCTATTAACCTCTAAACCGCTGTTCCCAAACATCGCCAACACTAACTAAACCTATTAAACCCTAAACCGCCGCCCCTTACATCGCAACAACCTAAATTAAACTATTAACCTCTAAACCTAACACCGCCTAACTTTAACATAATTAAAATAGACCTAAATTAAAGTTACAATTATTAACTAACTACCTATTTAAAAATAAATACACACTTACCTGTTAAATAAAAATAAAACCTAAGCTAGCTGCAATATAGCTATTTAGTAACTACCTAGTTAAAATAAATACAAACTTACTTACAAACTAATAGAACCTTACATTACTAAAAATAAAAAAACCTAACATTACTAAAAAATAAAAAACCTAACATTACTAAAAAATAAAAAAACCTAACATTACTAAAAAAATTAAAACTACAATTACAAAAAATAATAAACACTAAAATTGCGAAAAAATAAAAAAAACTACCATTACAAATTATAACAAACAAAATTATCCAAAATAATAAAAATTATTCGTATTCTAATACCCCGTTTTAAAAAAAACCAAAAAACACCCCAAAATAAAATAAAAAAAAATCTATAATAAACTACCAAGGGCTCTTAAAAGGGCCTTTTGTAGGGCATTGCCCTAAAGTTAACAGCTCTTTTGCAAACAAATAAAAACCAACCCCTCTAACATTACAAACCCCCATCCCCCCCAAACCAACAAAATAAAAAAAAAAACCTAACTAAAAAAAACGAATCTGCATATTGCCCTGAAAAGGGTATTTGTATTGGCATTCAGCTCTTTTTCGGCCTATTAAAATTAAAAAGCCCAAATCTAACCCCCCCCCCCCTCCAAAAAAAAATTACCTAACACTAACCATAAAATCAGTACTCACAGTTGCTGAAGTTCGGCGAAAGATCTTCATCCCAGCGGCAAAGCATCTTCATCCAGACGGCTTGTCGGATTTAGTTTCCTGCTTCCTGGCTCCTATTCTGACCGTGAGTGCCTTATCCTTAAACCTGCTTAAAGGAACTTTTGACCATTGCCTGCCTGACTACTCTGCTACCAAATCCTTTAACCTGCTAAAAGGCACGTTGACCATTGCCTGCCTCACCACTCTATTGCCAAATCCTTAAACCTGCTTAAAGGGACATTGACCATTGCTTTGCCTGACCACTCTATTGCTGAATCCTTAAACCTGCTTGAAGGGACATTGACCATTACTTTGCCTGACCACTCTAACGGATCATCCTCTGCCTGTTTAAAAAGCCCAAATCTAACCCCCCCCCTCCAAAAAAAAATTACCTAACACTAACCATAAAATCAGTACTCACAGTTGCTGAAGTTCGGCGAAAGATCTTCATCCCAGCGGCAAAGCATCTTCATCCAGACGGCTCCATCTTCATCCATCGCGGGACCGGCATCTTCCTCATCCCTGTGGAGGCGGTCGATTTGAATCAGCCAATAGGAATGAGAGCTGCTTAAATCCTATTGGCTGTTCAAATCAGCCAATAGGATTTAAACAGCTCTCATTCCTATTGTGATGATCTGATCATTGCTGTGTCGCTGCGGCTCCCGGATCTCCCTCTGTCTTTGCCGCGTCACGTTGCCTAGTAACATGACGAGGCCTTCCTGTGTCACGCCCCCCATATGTCACAGCCCTTTAAATCTCCAGTGGGACTTCTCTCTAGTGCCCGTTTGTCGGATTTAGTTTCCTGCTTCCTGGCTCCTATTCTGACCGTGAGTGCCTTATCCTTAAACCTGCTTAAAGGAACTTTTGACCATTGCCTGCTTGACTACTCTGCTACCAAATCCTTTAACCTGCTAAAAGGCACGTTGACCATTGCCTGCCTCACCACTCTATTGCCAAATCCTTAAACCTGCTTAAAGGGACATTGACCATTGCTTTGCCTGACCACTCTATTGCTGAATCCTTAAACCTGCTTGAAGGGACATTGACCATTGCTTTGCCTGACCACTCTGGATCATCCTCTGCCTGCTTTAAAGTGATACTGACCTCTGCTTTGCCTGACCACTCTAACGGATCATCCTCTGCCTGCTTTAAATTGATACTGACCTCTGCTTTCCCTGAACACTCTAACGGGTCATCCTCTGCCTGCTTTAAAGTGATACTGACCTCTGCTTTGCCTGACCACTCTAACGGAACATCCTCAACCTTCTTTTAAGTTTCTGTACATTGTACTCCTTATCAAGAACCTGTTCCGTGACTCTGCATCATCTGTGAGTACACAGTTTTCTTTTCCTGCATACTAACTGTTTTTTCTTTACTGAGTGGGTCAGGTCCTGGTTTTATCTGTGTGCTAGTGTGTGTTTAAATTATCACTCTAGCAGTTGGGTCTATTCCTGGACTGATTCTATACAGCTGACAGAACATGATCCCCGCTTAGCTATCCATGGCCGTGGCCCACAAGGGACAATTGCTGGGATCTCATGCCACACATTTGCAATCCCTGGACTCCAAACTGGATCAGATAACTGCTTTACTACAAAGTCTGGTTGCTCCACTACAATCCAACCCTACCTCACCTCCCTCTTCCGTTCAAGCAACCCTTCCACATGGGCAAATTGGCCCTAGGATACCCCTGCCTGACAAATACGATGGTAATTCTGAAGACTGTCTGGGTTTTTTGAACCAGTGCCACCTTCCTTTTCAAACAGGGCTGTGTTGTTTACTACACCTTCTTCTAGGATAACATTTCTTATATCCTTGATGAAAGGAAAAGCCCTGGCCTAGGTATCCCCCTTATTGGAAAAGAATAATCATACACTTCAAGATGTAGATTCCTTCCTGTCCGTATTTTTTGCTGTTTTTTGACAAACCTGGGAGATCCTCAGCTGCGGAAGCTGGTCTTTTAGACTTGCGTCAGGGAACCCAGTCAGTGGCACAGTATGCAATTGAATTCCGCACACTTGCGGCCGAGACCTCTTGGAATCAGGGAGCCCTTAGAGCGGCTTTTCGTAAGGGTCTCTCTGAACGTCTCAAAGACGAACTAGTATATCGGGATCTTCCAGAATCCCTAGAAGGTCTAATTAATCTATGTATCAGGCTTGATGCTAAGTATTGCGAACGGTAACAAGAAAGCGAGAGAACCCGCAAGCCTATGTTCCGATTTTCCTTCCGCCTTGCACCCCTTTTCTTCAATCATGTGTCTCCATCTTCCTCCTCAGCCGATCAAACAGAACCTATGGAAGTTGGTACCATAAAGTTAACAGAGACCAAACGCCAGAGAAGACGCTCACTTTGTCTATGCCTATACTGTGGTCTTAAGGGACACTTGTTGAGGGACTGACTGTCTCATCAGACCAGTAAAAGCCAGGGCTTAACTCCAGATCAAGGAACTGAGTTAAGCCAAATAGAATTCTCTTCCCTCAACAACAAACTCTTTGTGCCGGTGACTATTCACCTAGGAGATTGCAAACTTTATACTCAAGGCCTCATTGATTCCGGTGCTGGAGGTGTGTTCATAGATTCTACCTTTGTAACCACACACATGATACCTCTATGATCAAAAGGGTACTCTGTCAAGGTCTCCACTGTCAGCAGTGATCTGCTGGGTTCTGGACTCATTTTCTACCAAGCCATTACAATTTTCTGTTTAGTTCCGTTTAGTTTTGATGTCATTCCAATGCCTCAATTTCCCATAATATTGGGCCTCCCCTGGTTCCAGTTACACAACCCTACGTTTTCTTGGGCACAAGGTGAACTCACTTCTTTGGGTTCTTCATGTTTGATCAACTGTTTACATAGTCCAGTCAAACATCCTGTAACCATAGCACTCGCTACGGAAACCCCTAGTTCCTTACCCACTTCCTACCTGGACTTTCTTGATGTATTTTTTAAAAAGAGGTGGAACGCCTCCCTCCACATCGTCCCTTTGATTGTCCCATAGACTTGCTCCCTGGAGCTCCTTTGCCCCGTGGCAAGACATATCCTCTAGCCAGACCCAAAAACCTAGCCCTGGAAGAGTATATCAAGGATAACCTGGCTAAAGGTTTTATAAGACCTTCTTCTTCACCTGTTGGGGGACTGGCTTCTTTTTTGTGGAAAAAAAGGACGGAGGCCTTCGACCCTGTATAGACTTTAGAGGTCTAAATCAGATCACTGTAAAGAACAGTTACCCTTTTACCACTAATTCTTGAATTGTTCACTTATCTGCAAGGATCCACTATATTTGCCAAATTGGATCTTCGAGGCACACACAACCTCATCCAAATGCGCAAGGGAGATGAATCAAAAACAGCTTTTAATACCCGCTTTGGGCATTATGAATATCTAGTCATGCCTTTTGGGCTCTGCAATTCCCTTGCAGTGTTCCAACACTTTGCGAATGAGATTTTCCAGGATTATTTGAATATCTTTGTTATCATATACCTTGATGATATTCTCACAAAAGGGACATTGACCATTGCTTTGCCTGACCACTCTATTGCTGAATCCTTAAACCTGCTTGAAGGGACATTGACCATTGCTTTGCCTGACCACTCTAACGGATCATCCTCTGCCTGCTTTAAAGTGATACTAACCTCTGCTTTGCCTGACCATTCTAATGGATCATCCTCTGCCTGCTTAAAAGTGATACTGACCTCTGCTTTGCCTGACCACTCTACCTCAACCTGCTTTTAAGTTTCTGTACATTGTACTCCTTCTTCTCATCAAGAACCTGTTCCATGACCCTGCATCATCTGTGAGTACACATTTTTCTTTTACTGCATACTAACTGTTTTTTCTTTCCTGAGTGGGTCACATCCTGGTTTTCTCTGTGTGCTAGCACGTGTTTAAATTATCACTCTAGCAGTTGGATCTAATCCTGGACTGATTCTATTCAGCTGACACCTATTGGCTGATTTTAATTTTTAAGCCAATAGGAATGCAACAGTACCCCAATATAAAAGGGGCACCTTGCATTGAATCTTTAGTGTGTAATGTTAGGTTTTATTAGTGTAAGCTTAGGTTTTATTTTTATTTCACAGATAAGTTTGTATTTATTTTTAAATAGGTAGTTAGTTAATAATTGTAACTTTAATTTATGTATATTTTAATTATGTTAAAGTTAGGGGGTGTTAGGTTTAGGGGTTAATATAGTTTAATTGATGTTTTTGCTATGTGGGGGGCGGCAGTTTAGGGGTTAATAGGTTTAGTTAGTGTTAGCGACGTTTGGTAACCACAGTTTAAGGGTTAATAGGTTTAGTTAGTGTTGGCGATGTTTGGGAACGGCGGTTTAGGGGTTAATAGGTTTATTTAGTGTTTCAGTTAGTGTAGGCGATGTCGGGGAACTGCGGTTTAGGGGTTAATAGCTTTATTTAGTGTCGGCAATGTGGGTGGTGGCGGCGGTTTTAGATAATTTTGTTTCGGAAATCGCCGGCATATTTTTTTTTTATTATTATTTTTTTTAATTTACTTTATTGATGTAGAAAGACATAATACAACATTGAATAATAAGCCACAAAAAAGATAAAGAAAGAACATTACAAGAAGTGTTATCATTAAAATAAGTAAGGATCTATTTTTCTAAGACTTAAACGCCAAGGTTAATTTAAAAGGGACACAAGTGCTGAGATTAATTTAACTTGATGGAGGAAATAAAAAAAAAAAAAAAAAAATTAAAGGAGTCCTCTGCCTCCACCTCTCACATTTTTACGCAGCTAATTTTTTGTATATAGTTTATGAAACTGATGTCTTGATAGACAATAAAATCTTTCCACATTTTTAAAAAATTATTATTTTTCTTATTTTCTATTCTATAGTCATGGGCTGCTAGAATTACCTCATTTTTTAGCAAGTTTATTGCTTCCTTAATAGAAGGTACTTTAGAAGTAATCCAATTATTGAACAGAAGTTTCCTAAGCACTAGTATAACCATTAGAATAGATTTTTCCTTAGTTCCCCATTCCTTATTACCTAGGAGAAGAATTATATATTTAATCGAAAAGGTTACTCTAAGTCCTACCACAAGAGACAAGTAGTGGGCTACTTTTAGCCAAAACTAGTTCACCTTAGGACAATCCCATAGTAAATGGGCTAAATTTGGGTCAATATAAGAGCATTTAGCACACTGATTCTTCACTTTGGGTTTCCATTTGGCCACTCGTTGTGGTGTTAAGTAATCTTTATTAAATAACCTAAACTGGGTTTCCCTTAGATAAATTGATTGTGTTAATGATTGCACTCTTTTTAGGCTCCAAGAAAATTGGTCAGCAGGATCCGTAATATTTAGAATCTCCTTCCAGTAAAGGACTAACTTAGATATTTTATCTTTTCTCTCCGTTGTTTTCAGTATTTTATCAATGTTAGATAGTGAAGGTTTTTCTGGTTTAATGAAATCTAGTAAAGGATGTTCCAAGAAGATCTGTGGAGCCAATTTTAGAATTTTATAAACGTAATTTTTTACTTGGAGAAAATAGAATCCATGTTTATTTTGAACCACCAGATTCATTTGCTGAAATTCGAAGAAATTATATACTTTTTTTGAGTTGGAGTCAAAAAAATCATTAAGAGCAAGATCTTTAAATGGAGACCATTTTTTATAAATATTGACTAAGTTGCCTAGCGGAAAAAAAAGATTCCCTTGAACAGGTAGCCACTTAGAAAAACTAGTTGGTTGACCTAAGGATTTCATCACTTTCCTCCAAGATATTAAATTATCTTTATATAGAATATGGTTGGAGATTACCTTCCCTAGGAGTTTATTTGGAGCATGGACTATGAATCCTAGGGCATGAGGAAAGCAAATATGCTCCTCAAGATCTTTATCACACAGTTTGAATGATTGAAATAACCAATCAATTGGAGTTTGAAGAATAGTAGCTAAGTTATATTGTTCCAGACTTGGTAAGTCTAGGCCTCCTTTCGAATATTTCTGATATAAGACATCTAGTTTTATTCTTGATTTTCGCCCGCTCCATAAAAAGTATCTCAGGGCTTGATTAAATCTCCACAGATCTAACTTTTTAATTAATAAAGGGAGCATTCTACATGGGTATAACATTTTTGGAATTATAAACATTTTAAACAAGTTTATCTTGCCCGAAAGTGTAACCGGAAGGAATGCCCAACTCCTCAATTTTTCCTTAGATTCCTGCAGAGCTAAGAGAATATTATCTTGGTACCAATGAACAGGATCCATAGAAAGTCTCAGTCCCAGATACTCCAACACCTCTGAGTTGAGGAACTGATAATTGCTTTGTTCATTTTTCTTATTTAACCAAATAACTTTTGATTTAGAAAAATTGGTCTTATATCCTGATATAGCGCTGTATACATTTAAAAGATTAGTTGCCCCATCAATAGAGTCTCTTGGATTGGAAACAAAAAGAAGAAGATCATCTGCAAATAAAGAGATTTTTAGTACCGATTTACCTATGTTAATTCCTGGAAGTATGTCTCTCAATCTGATGGCCAATGGTTCCAATAGTAAATTAAAGAGCAATGGAGAAAGAGGACACCCTTGGCGGGTGCCTCTTGAGAGTGTGAAAGATTCTGTAATATCGCCATTAATTAAAATCGAGTCGGCGTATATCCTGTCAATAAAGTTGACAAAATTATCTCTAAATGCATAGCTCTTTAGAGCCTGGATCAAAAAAGGCCATTCCACTCTGTCGAAGGCCTTCTCTGCATCCAAAGATAGCAGGTAGGCCTCCGGCAGAGCGGAATTATTGGTCTTGAAATAAGAAATTACCTGAAGAATTTTCCTTATATTTTTCTCAGACGTTCTACCAACTACAAAACCGACTTGGTCAGGATGGATTAACTTTGGTAATATTAACTTTAATCTCTCTGCCACTATCTTCATTAAGATCAAGATTAAGTAGCGATATTGGCCTATATGCAGTTACCTCCAAGAGATCTTTATTCGGTTTAGGAATTAATACTATGTTAGCTCTTTTAAAATCTTCCATGATCTTAACATTGTCTTCAAAATAGGAATTATAAAGATCTTTTAGAACTGGAACAATCTCGTCCTTTAGTATCAAATAAAACTCTAATGGCAAGTTATCTGGACCCGGAGCCTTACCCTTAGGCATTGCAGTGATAACCTTAAGTATTTCCTGAATCGTAATGGATTAATTTAAATTCTCACTCTCTTCATCTAAGATCTTAGGAAGAACCATGCCTGTTAAGAAGGTATCAATATCTTTTTTTTTTTTTTTTTTTTTTTTTTTTTTTCAAAAGAGCTTTATTATCATCCATATTATATATACAAACATAACGAAAATGACAAGGGATTATCGCAATATAACAGAAATGGCAATTTTTAGTTATCTCACAGCGTGTCGATGTGGATGATGTCCATGTTTAAATTCACAGTTCTGCTGTAAGATTGTAAGCTCTATAAATGACATCAAAACATATAAATCTCAACTAAGACAAGGGACCCACCTGTCCCTCAAGAAGAGGAGAAGGAATAAGAAAAGATAGAGGGGAAAAGAAAGGTAAGAGATAGGGAAAGAAAAAGGAGGGGAGGGGGGGGGGGGAGATCCGTTAAGTGTCGGTCAGAGGCGTTAAAGTCTGTCGTGGAGTGTTTTCTTCCCAAATGAATTTAATGTCTGCCAGTCTACCAATTTGTTTCCTTTTAAAGAATCCGTATTCTTCAAGTACTAGTATTTCTGAAACCTCGCTAATCCACTCTCGCAGTGTTGGTGTATATTGTGTTTTCCAATGTCGTGCTATAATTAGTTTAGCACTAGTGATACCTATTTGTAATAATTGGAGTCTCAACTTACAGGGAAAAGAGGGGAGGTCATTAAGCAAGGCTGTTCTAATTGTAAGTCTGAAATCGTCGGTCAGTATTTGCTTGTAAAAGGTTTCTATCGCTTGCCAGAATGGTTTAATTCTTTCGCACTCCCACCACATATGCAGGTATTGGCCCTTTGTGGAGCAGCCTCTCCAGCAATTCCCATTGGCTTCTGGGTAGATAGAGTGGATACGAGAGGGGGTCAAATACCATCTCATCATTACTTTAAAGTTAAGTTCTAGCATCCGTGGTGAGCTGGACGACTTTTTTGTGTTTTGAAAGATCTGAGACCACTCTTCTCTACTCAGCTCCTGCCCTAGTTCTTCGTGCCATTTGGTCGCGTATGAGGGGAGTGTTCGTGTGTGTTCCGTCTGTAGGAGTTTGCGGGTTATAGATAGCACGTGTCGCAATGGGGTTTCACCTGTGCAAAGGTTCTCAAAGGGGGTAAGGGCTCTAAGGTAATCTTTCTGATGTGGGGAGGTATAAATAAAATGTCTTAATTGTGAATATTTCAACCAATTAGTGTACCTGCCTCCTGCAACCGTATTTAGGTTTTCTCTTGCTATTAATTTCCCATTTAGTGTGAAGTCTTTCAGTGGGATTGTATATCCCCACTCCGTCAATCTCTGTTGTCCTCTGTCTAAGCCTCCTATCATTTCGGCATTTAAGGGGATAGGAAAAAGGGGAGAACGAGGCTCCGTAATGTGGGTTTGGTGAGTTGTAATGCTATCCCATGTGTCAAAGATATGTTTATGGATCGGTAGATTATTACATTGGGGGGGGGCGCAGAGGTTTCGGCACCCAGCATAGTGCTCCCACTGACGGAACTTTTAGAATGTTGGAATCTAGGGACACCCATGCTTTTGTATCACCTGCTCTGTGCCAATCCAGAACTCTTTGTAAAGTTACTGCATTGTAATATGTTGTTAGGTCAGGTAGTCCCAGTCCTCCATTTACTGTTGCTCTGTACATGTTGGTTTTGTTGACCCTGGGTCTGCTCTTCCCCCAAATAAAAGCATTGATGTGTCTCTGTAATTGTGCTAAATACCATTTAGGGAGATTTATGGGTACTGCCTGGAATAAGTATAAGATCCTAGGTAATGTGGTCATTTTGATGCATTGTGTGCGTCCCCACCAGGAAATTGGTTTTAGGGCCCAGGTACGGAGGTCTTGTTGGATTGTTGTTATAAGTTTGGAGTAATTTTCTTTGAATAGTTGTGTATGACTGGGGGAGATGTGGACTCCTAGGTATTTTATTGATCCATTCCGGGCGATCATTGGGCAGTCAGCTGCCATGTTAAGAAAGTCTGTTTGTGTCATGGAAATATTTAGAATCTCTGACTTCTGTGTGTTTATAGAGAAGTTTGAGAATTGTCTAAAGGTGTTAATTTCATGCAATATCTTGGGTACTGTCAGGAGTGGGTCAGTGATTGTGAAGATCACGTCGTCTGCATACATCGCGATTTTGAAGTCGTGTGGGCCTATTTTAATTCCCTGAATGTCCTGATTGCGCCGTATATGCGCCGCGAATACTTCCATAGTTATAATGAAAAGTATGGGGGATAGGGGGCAACCTTGGCGAGTACCATTTTGGATCTGAAAGGGGTTAGAAAGCATTCCGTTTGCTTTGACTTTGGCTGTTGGGCTTTTGTAAAGGCTAAGTATTCGGGCAATCATGTGCGGGCCAAACCCTATCGCTTTCAATGACTCAGTAAGGAATCCCCAGCTGATGCGGTCAAACGCCTTCTCGGCGTCGATCGCCAAGAGGGCGGCAGGAAGTTTTTTATGTTTGGCATAGGAAATGAGAGTCAAAACCCGAATGGTATTGTCCCTCGCCTCCCGCCCGGGGACAAATCCCACTTGGTCAGTGTGGATTAAGGATTGTAAAACTACATTAATTCTTTTTGCTAATATTTTTCCAAGAATCTTTATATCTGTATTTAGGAGCGATATTGGTCTGTAACTGCTGGGGTCTGTTAAATTTTTTTGTGGCTTGGGTATGACCGAGATATGCGCTGAAAGCATATCTTGAGATAGGGTACCACCTTCCTCTAACGTTTGAAATAAATTGGATGTGTTTATATTTCTTATAGTACGTGTTTGAGAAGCCATCTGGGCCCGGACTTTTGCCGGTCGGCAGGTCTTTTATTGCTGTATAGACCTCTAGTAGGCTTATGGGACTTTCCATTATTTCGCGTTGTTCTGGGTGTAAGGTAGGTAGGTCTGCTTTGTTGATGTAATCTTGCATTTGTGTTAAGTGTTCCTGGGAGTCTTTTCTTTCAAGGTTATATAGTTTAGAGTAGTATTCCCTGAAATGATTAGCGATTCCCTCGCTGTCTAAGATATCTGTTTTGTCAGGTGTTGTTATCTTATGTATCTGTGATTTTAACGTCTGAGTTTTTAAGGCTCTAGCTAAGAGTGAGCCAGCCCTGTTGCCTTCAAAGTAGAAGGTTTTCTTTAAGTGTAACGCTCGTCTCTGTGCTTCTTTTAACAATGTGTTGTTAAGTTCTAGCCTGGTGTCCGTTACCTGTTTAAGTAGTATATTATTCTTTGGGGAGTTTTTATGTGCTAATTCCAGGCGGGCTAGTTGAGTAGTCAGGTTATTTATTGTTTGGTTGTAGATTTTCTTCCTGTAAGTTGTATGTTTGATGCAGTGCCCCCTAATTACTGCCTTATGGGCTTCCCATAGCATGTGTGGTGAAGTGGTGGGAGTCATATTAATACTAAAGTATTCTTTTAAGGAGGCTTCTATTGCCTTTACTGTGTGTGGGGTGTGCATTAGGGAGTCGTCCAGTCTCCAAATAAATGGGGTGGTGGGGTGGTTGGGCCATTGTAGCTGTGTATTGACCATGGAGTGGTCCGACCATGGGGTCGGTTGGATGTCCGCATCTTTAAGTATAGATAGGTGGTTTCTGTCTATGAAAATGTAGTCAATTCTAGTGTACACTGACCAGGGGAAAGAGAAAAAGGTGTAATTGCGCTGTGTGGGGTGCTTCAATCTCCAAGTATCAAGTAAGCCTAAGTGTGTTAGAAATTTGAATACTAGATTAGGTGGTCTCGTTTGGGCTGTGGGTCTGTAAGAGGAGGCGTCGAATGAGGGATTTAGAGTAACATTTAAATCTCCTCCTAATATAAGAATTCCCGTCTTATGTTCTACAATTAAATTTTGTAATGTTTGGAAAAATTGAGCTTTTTTGCCATTAGGGGCATAAACATTGACTAACGTTACTGGTTGGTGGAACATGAGTCCCGTCAATATCAATATTCTGCCCTCATTGTCCGTTATCTGTTTATTGAGCTGGAATTGTATGTTTTTGTGGAAGAGGGTACATACCCCGTTTTTTTTTACTTTGTTTGAGCTATAATAGCCTGTTGTGAATTCCCTAGAGTGGAATTTAGGTTCTGACTCTTTTACAAAGTGTGTCTCTTGAAGAAATAAAATAGAGTTATTATGTTTGGCTAGGCTCCGCAATGCAATTGCTCTCTTCGTGGGTGAGTTGAGGCCTTTTGTGTTTTGTGAAATGATATTAACTATTGGGTTAGCCATGTTCTTGTGTGTATGTTGGAGAACAATATTTTCTTACCATTTGATAGTTCGGTCGTTTCGTGGGTTGCAGAGTTCTGTCAACAAGGGTAGAAGAGAGACAGAAGATAACTACATAAGAGGGAGTTGTTTTCGGGTCTCCAAGAGAAGTGCGGAGAAAGAGAAGGAAATAGATGGTGGTTTCTAGATTGGAATAAATAAATAAAACATGTAAATATTTCAAACCATATAAAAATAACATCCAATAACAACAATAACATTTTGAACAATATGATGTGTGAAGTTCTAGCATCACACACTTAGGAGGGGTGAGAGAAGGGGATGGGGTAACGGATACTTCCGATAAGCGGAGTATTAAAAACTAAAAAAGGGTGGAGGGAGTGAGGCACCAAATATGCCAATCCAATCTTGATGTTGACTGTTATTAGGTCTTAGATTGGGTTGAATTCGGGGGCATGAATTCGTTAATTTAGGGGAGTTAAGGTGATAGGTGTAATGAGGGGGAGAGTCTCCCAATGCTTTCCGGCATTTTAGTGCAAGTCTGCATAAAGTGTCAATATAACCAAATACTTATCAGTAGCTGAGTAAAAGTATGGCGGGGAGGTATCCCACCCAGAGGCAAAGAAAAGCAAAGTGTCTCTTTCATGATGATTCGCCGTCCATTTCTGTCTGGGCTTGTGGAGCAATAGTGGTGTTTCTTCTCTTGTTCGGTACTGTCATCCAGTCAGATCTTTGGTCTTGTGTGTTGGATTTTCTGTGGGCTGGTTTATCCGATATAAGGTCTTTGATAGAAGGCAAAGAGGGTTGAGGGATATCCAGCTGTTGACAAAATGTCTCTAGATCTTCTGGGTCTTTGTAGATATAGGTTTTATTGTTCTTGATGACTCTGATAGCAAATGGGAACCCCCATCTGTAGGGTATGTTTAATTCAGCCAGGTGTAGTGTAAGGTACCTGGCCTCCTTTCGTTTTGCTAATGTTAGGGGACTAAGATCAGCGAAAATCTGGATGGAGTCTTCTCCAAATCTGATTGGGGATTTTTTCCTTGCCGCCAACAGTATGTTCTCCTTGTCTGCAAATTTATGGCAGCATAGTATTATGTCTCTGGGTGGCCCAGTTGGTGGGGGTTTTGCCCTGAGGGCTCGGTGTGCTCTGTCTAGAATTATTGTGTCATCTTTGTTAAGTCCCAACAGAAATTTAAATAAATTTTGTAGGTATGAGGGGATTTGTGGTGGTAGAATTTCCTCCGGTACTCCTCTAATTCTCAAATTGTGGCGTCTTCCTCTATTGTCGAGGTCTTCAACTTGCGATTGCAATTGTAAGATTGTGGTGTTTTGTTGTTGCAATGCGATGGTCATATCATCAGTGGTCTTTGTATTTTCCTCTGCTTGCTCTTCAAGATGGAGTACTCTGTGGCCCAGAGCGTTAATATCCCTTTTAACTTCGGCCAGACCATCTTTTATTGCTGTGCTGACTTGTACCATGAATGTGCTGAGGTCATTTTTAGTGAGGAGTAGATTCAGGTCTGCCCTTGTTATGGGAGCAGAATCATCTGTGTGTTCTGTGAGATCTGACATGTCCATTTGTGCAGTCTCTAACGATAATGCGTTTACACTGTCAAATGGTTTGAAAAAGGATTTTAGTTTCCCTCCACTGGGGGTTGTATTCTTCTGTGTCTTGTCTGACCTCGGTTTTCTGGCCGCCATATTGGTCTGGGTATGTGAAGCACTTAAGTGCGTTTAAAACAATGTAGGATCTTTGTATATTAAACTTCGAATTTGAATCTTGTCTCCTCTTTACCCCGGGTGTCTTTATTATTATGGGACTCTGTGCTTGTGCAGTAAGAAAAGAATAATAAGTGTAATTCTGTGAGAGCGCTTTATTCAGATCAGAATGTCCTTATATCCTGTATATAAAGCAATATTGTGTCGCAGTAGTCTTGCGATTAAAACTGTAAGGGTAATGCTTTTAGATAGTGGCCCCAGTAAAAGTTATCGAGGTCTGACTTACTTTCAGCTTGAGTCGCTACCGCTCTCCGGCTTGTGTTATCCAGAGGCCTTTTGTCAGATGCGTGTTCTGATAAGTTCAGGTTTGGGGACCTGTTGTCTATATGAAACTCTTTACACTCGATTGCCCCTAGAAGCGTTTTTCAAGTTATGGCCTTCACACTCTCAGGTTTATCCGCCGCTGCAGTATTCTGGTCGCGGGATGTTACATGCCGAGTTGGCGCTTCAGTGCGGCCTCCGTTGATGGTGTTTGTTTTCTTGCCTTCCCCGCTGTTTGCCGTTCAGGTTTTGGTACCGGAACTTTGTTCCCCTGTTCAGATTTTATAGGGCACCTTTTAATACCCAAATAAAGAGCATTTGCCCCTTCTTTATATGATACATCAAGTGGATATGATCGGAGCTTTAGCTTTGTGCGACCATGTTCTTTCTCGGCCGGCTCCGCCCCCCGGTATCAATATCTTTTAATTGAGGATTTTGTGAAGAGTAAAGTTCAGAATAATAGCTTTGAAAAGTACTAGCTATTTGTTTTTGATTCAGGGTTATAATATTATTATTTTTAATAGCTACTATTGATTTCCTTTGGTCTTGCCTCTTAAAAATAGAGGCCAAAAATTTCCCTGCTTTGTTTCCGTACCTCTTGAATTTAGCTGCTCTTTTATATAGTGAATCTTGTGCATTCGCCAAGAGATACTGATCTCTTTCCCTTTTACTTGAAAAATATTTATTTCTATTTATTCTATTTGGTTTACTTAAATAACAAGCATAATCATTTTTTAGGTTGTTTGATAGCTCGTTAAATCTTGTTGCTTGTTGTTTTTTCAAGTTTGCCATATAAGAAATAATTTCTGCTTTAAGATATAGTTTAGCTGTTTCCCAAAAAATGGGGACATTGTTTCTACAATGTTTATTAACGTTGCAGAAGTCTTGCCATGCTTTAATTAGAAAGACTTTGAATTTAGCAGAATTCGTTAAGTATGTGGGGAAAAAAAAGAATTATATGTTCTTGCCCTTTTTTAACTGAATTGTTAAGGTCACTGGAGCATGGTCTGACAAAGTGGGTTCCAGGATAAGTGTTTTAGTAACTCTAGGTACCAGTGTTTCAGAGATTAAGAATATATCTAATCTAGTAAAGGTGTTATGGGTTTTGGAATAACAAGTAAATTCCCTAGAATTGGGGTTTAGATTCCTCCAAATATCAACCACATTTAGGCCTAGATTTGGAGTTTGGCGGTAGATGGGCTGTTAACGCTCCGCGGGCTTTTTTCTGGCCGCACCATAAAATTAACTCTGGTATCGAGAGTTCAAAAAAATGCTGCGTTAGGCTCCAAAAAAGGAGCGTAGAGCATTTTTACCGCAAATGCAACTCTCGATACCAGAGTTGCTTACGGACGCGGCCAGCATCAAAAACGTGCTCGTGCACGATTCTCCCATAGGAAACAATGGTGCTGTTTGAGCTGAAAAAAAACCTAACACCTGCAAAAAAGCAGCGTTCAGCTCCTAACGCAGCCCCATTGTTTCCTATGGGGAAACACTTCCTACGTCTGCACCTAACACCCTAACATGTACCCCGAGTCTAAGCACCCCTAACCTTACACTTATTAACCCCTAATCTGCCGCCCCCTGCATATTATTATTAACCCCTAATCTTCCGCTCCGTAAACCGCCGCAACTTACATTATCCCTATGTACCCCTAATCTGCTGCCCCTAACACCGCCGACCCCTATATTATATTTATTA
The DNA here is from genome assembly GCF_027579735.1 of Bombina bombina. Taxonomy (NCBI): domain Eukaryota; kingdom Metazoa; phylum Chordata; class Amphibia; order Anura; family Bombinatoridae; genus Bombina; species Bombina bombina. The sequence goes on from NC_069500.1 coordinate 1,250,834,483, forward strand.
ACCCCTAACCTGCCCCCCACAACGTCGCCGCCAGCTACTTACAATAATTAACCCCTAATCTGCTGAGCGGACCTGAGCGCTACTATAATAAAGTTATTAACCCCTAATCCGCCTCACTAACCCTATCATAAATAGTATTAACCCCTAATCTGCCCTCCCTAAATTATTCCTATTTAAAGCTAAATACTTACCTGTAAAATAAACCCTAATATAGCTACAATATAAATTATAATTATATTGTAGCTATTTTAGGATTAATATTTATTTTACAGGCAACTTGGTAATTATTTTAACCAGGTACAATAGCTATTAAATAGTTAAGAACTATTTAATAGTTACCTAGTTAAAATAATAACAAAATTACCTGTAAAATAAATCCTAACCTAAGTTATAATTAAACCTAACACTACCCTATCAATAAATTAATTAAATAAAATACCTACAATTACCTACAATTAACCTAACACTACACTATCAATAAATAAATTAAATTCAATTGCTACAAATAACTACAATTACATAAACTAACTAAAGTACAAAAAATAAAAAAGAACTAAGTTACAAAAAATAAAAAAATATTTACAAACATAAGAAAAATATTACAACAATTTTAAACTAATTACACCTACTCTAAGCCCCCTAATAAAATAACAAAGACCCCCAAAATAAAAAAATGCCCTACCCTATTCTAAATTAATAGAGTTAAAAGCTCTTTTACCTTACCAGCCCTGAACAGGGCCCTTTGCGGGGCATGCCCCAAGAAAATCAGCTCTTTTGCCTGTAAAAAAAAACATACAATACCCCCCCCCAACATTACAACCCACCACCCACATACCCCTAATCTAACCCAAACCCCCCTTAAATAAACCTAACACTAAGCCCCTGAAGATCTTCCTACCTTGTCTTCACCATCCAGGTATAACCGATCCGTCCTGGCATCCGGTGCTGAAGAGGTCCAGAAGAGGGTCCAAAGTCTTCCTCCTATCCGGCAAGAAGAGGACATCCGGACCGGCAAACATCTTCTCCAAGCGGCATCTTCGATCTTCTTCCATCCGGTGCGGAGCGGGTCCATCTTGAATCAGCCGACGCGGATCCATCCTCTTCTTCCGGCGTCTCCCGACGAATGACGGTTCCTTTAAGGGACATCATCCAAGATGGCGTCCCTCGAATTCCGATTGGCTGATAGGATTCTATCAGCCAATCGGAATTAAGGTAGGAATATTCTGATTGGCTGATGGAATCAGCCAATCAGAATCAAGTTCAATCCGATTGGCTGATCCAATCAGCCAATCAGATTGAGCTCGCATTCTATTGGCTGTTCCGATCAGCCAATAGAATGCGAGCTCAATCTGATTGGCTGAATCCTATCAGCCAATCGGAATTCGAGGGACGCCATCTTGGATGACGTCCCTTAAAGGAACCGTCATTCGTCGGGAGACGCCGGAAGAAGAGGATGGATCCGCGTCGGCTGATTCAAGATGAACCCGCTCCGCACCGGATGGAAGAAGATCGAAGATGCCGCTTGGAGAAGATGTTTGCCGGTCCGGATGTCCTCTTCTTGCCGGATAGGAGGAAGACTTTGGACCCTCTTCTGGACCTCTTCAGCACCGGATGCCAGGACGGATCGGTGATACCTGGATGGTGAAGACAAGGTAGGAAGATCTTCAGGGGCTTAGTGTTAGGTTTATTTAAGGGGGGTTTGGGTTAGATTAGGGGTATGTGGGTGGTGGGTTGTAATGTTGGGGGGGGGTATTGTATGTTTTTTTTTACAGGCAAAAGAGCTGAACTTCTTGGGGCATGCCCCGCAAAGGGCCCTGTTCAGGGCTGGTAAGGTAAAAGAGCTTTTACATTTATTAATTTAGAATAGGGTAGGGAATTTTTTATTTTGGGGGTCTTTGTTATTTTATTAGGGGGCTTAGAGTAGGTGTAATTAGTTTAAAATTGTTGTAATATTTTTCTTATGTTTGTAAATATTTTTTTATTTTTTGTAACTTAGTTCTTTTTTATTTTTTGTACTTTAGTTAGTTTATGTAATTGTAGTTATTTGTAGCAATTGTATTTAATTTATTTATTGATAGTGTAGTGTTAGGTTAATTGTAGGTAATTGTAGGTATTTTATTTAATTAATTTATTGATAGGGTAGTGTTAGGTTTAATTATAACTTAGGTTAGGATTTATTTTACAGGTAATTTTGTTATTATTTTAACTAGGTAACTATTAAATAGTTCTTAACTATTTAATAGCTATTGTACCTGGTTAAAATAATTACCAAGTTGCCTGTAAAATAAATATTAATCCTAAAATAGCTACAATGTAATTATAATTTATATTGTAGCTATATTAGGATGTATTTTACAGGTAAGTATTTAGCTTTAAATAGGAATAATTTATTTAATAAGAGTTAATTAATTTCGTTAGATTTAAATTATATTTAACTTAGGGGGGTGTTAGTGTTAGGGTTAGACTTAGCTTTAGGGGTTAATACATTTATTAGAATAGCGATGAGCTCCGGTCGTCAGATTAGGGGTTAATAATTGAAGTTAGGTGTCGGCGATGTTAGGGAGGGCAGATTAGGGGTTAATACTATTTATGATAGGGTTAGTGAGGCGGATTAGGGGTTAATAACTTTATTATAGTAGCGCTCAGGTCCGCTCGGCAGATTAGGGGTTAATAAGTGTAGGCAGGTGTCGGCGACGTTGAGGGGGGCAGATTAGGGGTTAATAAATATAATATAGGGGTCGGCGGTGTTAGGGGCAGCAGATTAGGGGTACATAAGTATAACGTATGTGGCGGCGCTTTGCGGTCGGAAGATTAGGGGTTAATTATTGTAAGTAGCTGGCGGCGACGTTGTGGGGGGCAGGTTAGGGGTTAATAAATATAATACAGGGGTCGGCGGTGTTAGGGGCAGCAGATTAGGGGTACATAAGGATAACGTAGGTGGCGGTCGGCAGATTAGGGGTTAAAAAAAATTATTTGAGTGTCGGCGATGTGGGGGGACCTCGGTTTAGGGGTACATAGGTAGTTTATGGGTGTTAGTGTACTTTAGGGTACAGTAGTTAAGAGCTTTATGAACCGGCGTTAGCCCAGAAAGCTCTTAACTCCTGCTTTTTTCCGGCGGCTGGAGTTTTGTCGTTAGAGCTCTAACGCTCACTTCAGAAACGACTCTAAATACCGGAGTTAGAAAGATCCCATTGAAAAGATAGGATACGCAATTGACGTAAGGGGATCTGCGGTATGGAAAAGTCGCGGCTGAAAAGTGAGCGTTAGACCCTTTAATCACTGACTCAAAATACCGGCGGTAGCCTAAAACCAGCGTTAGGAGCCTCTAACGCTGGTTTTCACGGCTAATGCCAAACTCTAAATCTAGCCGTTATTGTCTCCGAAAACAGTTTAAATATTTTTTTCTCATATTTAAGATGATATTTGGTATACTTAGGATTTGTTATCTGTTCTCTTATTTTACTTCTATCTAGAAATGAATTTGGTGTGACATTAAAATCACCGGTAATTATTAAGTTATCTTGTGCATATTTAAGTATAATCTTCACTAAATGGTTCCAGAATGCTTCATTTGGGTTATTAGGACCATACAGGTTTAATATTAAGTAATTTTGTTGTTGAACCTTAATTCTAAGAAGCAAGTATCTTGTTTCTTTATCTTTTATTACTTTAAGTACCTCATGTTCAAAGCTTTTATGAATTAGAACCATAACTCCTCTAGCCGCCTTTTTATAGGAAGAGAAGAAAGTTTTCGCATAACCCTGGACTTTAAATTTAGTGTGTTCATGGTCAGATAAATGCGTTTCTTGAAGACATATTATATCCATAGCCCTCTTATTCAAAAAATTTGCTATAGCCTTTCTCTTAATTGGAGAATGGATACCTCCTACATTCCATGTGAGTATCCTAATTATCTAAATATTCTATTGGGGCTTTGTATGTGCAGGATGGAGCCGGAGAGGGAGGAAGAAAAGGGAGAGGAGAGAAAAGAGAAAGAAAGAAAAAAAAATGTAAATCAAGTAGTTTTTTTTTTTTAAACTTAATACTAAATAAACATTTCAATATTATTTTAGCCTCATTGCACAGTAAGCATTTTACTACATTTTTGACAGTTTTCCTATATAAACATTCCCTGTGGCAGGTTTGTGCATTTTCACAATAATTATAACATTTAAGTGCATTTAATATAAAACAATTGTGAATAATTTCTGATATAAAAAACAAGTGATCAAAAGAAAAGAACCTCTTCCAAAATTCTTTAAAGAACAATAAACATTTCTCTTCCATAAATAGTTCTTGTGTCAAAATTGTGTAAGTCCATATGAATTTATAAAAAGTGATTACATATCTACTCAACATTAAGCAATTTAGATAGTTAACTAGTGAAAAAAAACAAGTAATCAAGAAAAAACCTTCACTTGAGTAGTTTTTTTTTTTTTTTAAAAAAGCAATAAAAAATAATCATCCGTATAGTGTATTTACGCATATCCACTGTGTTTGTGAAAAGTGAGTGCTTAACAAAAAAAAAAAAAAAGAAAAGAAAAAAAAAAAAAAAGTATACCCAGGATTTGGTTACAGGTATATTCAATCTGTGTTTTCTCTTTTTGGTATATACACACAAAAATATTACCCATTTGTGGGAAAAACAAGAGGAAAAAAAAAAAGTGTTTCCTCCAAAAAAAAGAAAAAAAAAAATTCCAATGGCCTCAAAAATTGTTACTACAGAGAATATATTATTTAATGAATCGAGTTCTCTCATTATATTGACAACGGTATTATTTAGATTCATTATCTAGGAACTTTTGGGCTGCATCTGGGGATTCAAAGATAAAGAAATTTAGTCCAGATTTAATTCTGAGCTTCGCAGGGTATAATAGTGAAAAAAATATTTTTTCCTGTGCTAGTCGTGAACAAATCGGGGAAAACTGCCTCCTATTAGAAGAAGTCTCTACAGAAAAGTCCTGAAAAATCAGAATCCTAGTATCGTTGAATTGAAGAACTTGTTGTTTCCTAAAGGTTTGCATAATCTCCGACTTCCCTTGATAGTTTAAAAACTTGGCAATAACTGGCCGAGGTTTCTTTGAATTTTGTGAAACAGCATCCTGTTCTTTACCCAGCCTGTGTATTCTTTCCACAAGGAAAAGAGATTTTTCTTGTTGTATCCCCAAAAGGGAGGGAAGGGTTACTTCTGCAAATCTCTTCAAATCCTGAGCTTTCAGGGATTCTGGAAGACCAATCAAGCGTAAATTATTGCGCTTTGCTCTGTTTTCAATCTCTTCTATTTTGCTTGTGAGTACTTTATTTTGTTTCATTACCATCTCAATATTTGCATTCATTATGTTTTGATTGTCCTCTTTGTCAGAGAGCCTTTCCTCTAATTCAGTTATCCTTTCTTGATGGATTTTAAATTGCTCCATAATTATATCCAAACGTAGATGAATCTCTTCTATTTTTGGAATAATTAATGCTGAAACCTGAGAGGCAATACCCAAAGCGTCCGCTGATTCTACTACATTATCTTCTGTAGCTACTTTATTTGGCGAGATTATAGACTTGTTAGTCTTTTTCTCTGAGCTTTTCAATTTTGGAGACATTTTTGGCTCTGAAAGATATTTATCCATCAGCTTATATACAAATTAATTCCTGGGAGAGTGTTCTGCCTGGCCCTAAATCGCTAGGTTTTTATTCCTAGGGTTATTGTAGGATTATTGTAGCACTCTAGTTTATAACGACTTCCTTATCTTCTGGATAGATCCACTAATATAGGGGTTTTAAATTGAGGATTTCCTCTGCATCAGCAGTTAGCACCGTTCCTGTGCTTTTTCCCCTTTTTCCTCCTTTTTCTTTTTTTTTTCTTTTGAGCCAGCAGTTTTAATTTATTGATACCCCCTCCCAGCAAAAAAAAAGCCAAAATTAGAGTTAAGTAGCTTTCTTGTTTAAATTATGTGGCTACTAATAAAATCCTACTAAGGCTACTGATTAGTGTTCTCCTTTTCCCCAGATTTATATTTTATTAGTGTGGAGAGAGGTTGGGATGGTAACTATTCCTCACTTATCTATGTGTTTTGTTTTCAGTTCACATTTGATTGCATATGATAGCAGGAATAAAGTTTGTATGCCTAATAAGGCCTCCTACCTCTCTCCCGTGCCCTCCAAGAACCTCTGTGGTGCTTTTGTATTCGGGGGTGAAGGTCTCAACCTGTGAGACGCGTCCGCAGAGCCAGTTCCGGATCTTAAACTCCTGGTCCCTGCTTACTGGTCGGGGTATGTGCGTACTCCCCTAGGCCCTTCTTTTGTGCGAGGCTGCAACCTGTGGCAAAATAGATCCACTCTCTTGCACTTCGTTCTCTCACCGCCGGATCTGCCATGGCGGCATGCTGGATCAGCCGCTCCAAATGACCTCTCTCCGCTGTGGTATGTCTCCCTGGTTCTCAGCGGCAAACGTGGCTTGTAAGCCATTGTCTCGTCTCCACTCTCTCACACCAGGAGCGCAGCTACGTTGCGTGTTGACGTCACCCACGCATCAATTCCCATCTTATAATTTACTCACTACTTATCCATCAGCAATCGCCAGCATATTAGTTATGTTAAGTTAAATCTTTTTTTGGATCCTTACATTTTTTTGGATTTATTCATATGCATTATTCTATTCTAAACCTCAGAATAGAATAATGCATATGAATAAAGAATGGATCTGAAAAAAAAGGAATGTATTCGAAAAAACGATTTAACTTAACATAAGTAATTTGCCGAAACGATTTTTTTTTAACTTAAATAAACGAATTTGCAGAAATGAAATGATTTAATTAACTAATTAATTTTTTTTTTAACGTTGCACATGTCTAGTGTGGATTGAAATCATCTTAGTCCAATTGGGATAATTAGCAGCCCCTGCTAATGGCCGAAATGCTTGTGCAATGATAAATGTGGACTGTGTATGCATTGAATAAATGAATCCCTCCGACATTTATTTGTAAGTGTCCAGTATTTTGTTCTGAAGATTTTACTAGACAGTTTGCTAAAGTACTAGACTGTCCAGTTGAATCCTGTACACGTGGCAACCCTAGTGAGAATTGATGCAAACTGAGACCATGCTGATACAATATATGCTCTATTACGACATGCAGTGTATGTTTGAGGGTGCACTGAGCACTGTACACAGTAAAAGCTTTTACTGAAACAGTCATAACTTTTAATAGAGGTATTTTTGCTAATACATGTGTTTGGCTAACTTGCTTATATTTAAAATATGTATATATAGAGTTATTAAGTTCCTTTTAAGTTCTTCATATACTTTATAATTTAAATTAAATATGGTGATGCAGAATGCAATAATAAATAAATAATCTTTTCTCAATAGACCTATATTAATGGAAAAACCTTCTTGACATTTTAATAATACATATTTAGCTTTATTAAAAACAAAAACAAAACATTGTCCACACTGTAAAATAAATTCTGTTGTTTTTACAGAAAAAAAACTGGCAGCTGTGGTTGCCAGAATAATTCTGTAAAAATTACATTACAGTTTAAAACTGTAAAGTTGCTTACATTTTTAATTTACAAAAAAATACATCTTAATCTGGTAAATCCAACATCTTTTTTCTGTTGTTTTTACAAAAAAATGGCTGCTCTGATTGCCAGAATAATTCTGTAAAAAATACATTAAAAATGTAAACAACTTTACAGTTTTAAACTGTACATTTTACAGTTTATAACCGTTGTAATTTACAAAAAATAATAATTTTAAACTGGTAAATCCAACATCCCTTTTCTTCTAAATTAGCAATAGCCGTTCTCTGCATGACGCATCATCAAATTTTCTCCTTTTTTTTGGGGGGGGGGGGGGGGGGGTTAAGGCAGTGGCTTTTCAATAATAAAGCAAATAATGCTGCTGGCCTGCTGCCATTACTCACCTTCTCATTTTCCATGCGGGGGGCAAGTAAAGTGTTTTACACAGCCATATTATTCAAGAAATGTGCCAAAATACAATTAAAATATTTAGTTAATGTATAGATTGTCTTTTGCAGTGTAATGACGAGTTTTACCGTTAAACCAACATTTAAATAAAAAAATACATTTTCTGTAAAATGTATTCATTATAAGTAAAAAGGTATAAAATCCTGTTCTATGACTCCATATCTAATACCAATCTCAAATATAAACTTTAGATTTATTTAAAAATATTTTACATTGCCAGTTAGGATTATTGGTCAGCGAAAAAAATAATCTGTTCCTATACACAGGGGCGAAATATACAGTACGAATATACGAATATACAGTACGGGGGGGGGGCTGGATCATGTCACTGACTACTGTGGTCACTTTATAAAGAACTGGGGCGGGTAGGGTCCGTCCAGCCATCTCACTGGCAGATTACAGATTACTCACTATATACAGTACAGGTGGGTTAAACAGTGTCACTATATACAGTAATAGGATTATGTGTTAAATGTAAAAAAAAAAAAAAAAGATATGTTTCAAATTCACTTTTTTTGGGGTAGGGGGCCCTTCTTAGATTCTTGCACCTGGGCCCTGTGGTTTCTAGTTACGCCTCTGCCTATACATTACAGGCATATTGAACACTACTATCTAAGACAATCTCATTTAAATTGCACTGCTTTCTTATACACTTATGACTTTTACCAGAAATGTGAAAAATGTAACCCTGTGTAGACTAAGGCCTCTATTTATCAAGGTCTGTCGGACCTGATCCGACAGTGCGGATCACGTCCGACAGACCTTGCTGAATACGAGCTGCTGGTGCAACGCTGCCCCCTGCAGACTTGCGGCCAATAGGCCGCCAGCAGGGGGGTGTCAATCAACCTGATCGTACTCGATCGGGTTGATTTCCAGCGATGTCTGTCTGCCTGCTCAGAGCAGGCGGACAGGTTATGGAGCAGCGGTCTTTATGACCGCTGCTTCATAACTGCTTTTTCTGGCGAGCTTGCAGGCTCGCCAGAAACACGGGGCATCAAGCTCCATTCGGAGATTGATAAATATGCCCCTAAGTATTTAAAAATTCGAAAGCAAAGCTGGATATGCCTTAAGAGTTACTGCACTGAAAGAAAAAAATCTAACAATAACTTCTCTTTCAAATATTTTATTAAAGGGATAGTCTGGTCAAAATTAACCTTTCATGATTCAGATAGAGCAATGAAGAGCTTGTAATTTTAAGCAACTTTCTTATTTACTCCTATTATCAATTTTTCTTTGTTCTCTTGGTATCTTTATTTGAAAATGCAGGAATATAAGCTTAGGACCCGGCCCATTTTAGGTTCAACACCCTGGATAGCGCTTGCTTATTGGTGTCTAAATGTAGCCACCAATCAGCTAGCGCTCTCCAGGGTGTTGAAACAAAAATGGGCCGGCTCCTAAGCTTACCTTTTTGATTTTTCAAATAAAGATACCAAGAGAACAAAGAAAAATTGATAATAGGAGTTAATTAGAAAGTTGCTTAAAATTGCATGCTCTATCTCAGTGTTTCCCAAACCCTGTCCTCAGGACCCTTACTCAGGTCAGATATTCATTATATCCTAACTAAGGCACAGGTGAAATAATTAGCTCACTCATCAGCTGATTATTTCACCTGTGCACTAGCTCTTGTAGAAACCGTAAATACTAAAAGAATAGAATGGAATTACAATAAGCACATGTGCAGTATGGTGCAGCAACTTTATGCTACGTAAGTCTGACATAGGCAGGAATGCAGGATAATCAATGTAAATAGAATGTAAAACAGTATTATCAAGTAATCTACTGCTTACAGTTATTAGGTTATGCAAAGAGCAGGAGCTGAAGAGCTATGAACAAGATGGATGATAAGAAACACTGACTTGAGCCCTACAGGAAGCTGATTGTACTTCCTGCTCTGTCACTTCCTTTATGGGAGGCTGCATTTATAACAAAAAACACTACCGGCTAGATTACAAGTTTTGCGTTATGAGCGGCGTGGTGCTAACTTGCAAGTTATTGTCACCACTCACCTCCCTACAGCGCTGGTATTACAAGTTTGCAAAAGCCTGGAGTTATCAGGCAATACTGCAGCGTAAAGCAAAATTGAGCTCCATACCGCACTCCAATACCAGTGCTGCGGTGAGCTGGTTTTACGTGCTCGTGCACGATTTCCCCATAGACATCAATGGGGAGAGACGGATGAAAAATAGCCTAACAACTGCAATAAAGGAGCATAAAGCTCCGTAACGCAGCCCCATTGATTCCTTTGGGGAAACAAAAGTTATGTTTACACCTAACACCCTAACATAAACCCCGAGTCTAAACACCCCTAATCTGCTGCCCCCGACATCGCCGACACCTACATTATACTTATTAACCCCTAATCTTCTGCCTCAATGTCGCCGCCACCTACCTACACTTATTAACCCCTAATCTGCCGCCCCCGACATCGCCGCCACCCACCTACACTTATTAACCCCTAATCTGCCGCCCCAATGTTGCCACCACCTACATTACAGTTATTAACCCCTAATCTGCCGCCCCTAACATCGCCGCCACCTACCTACACTTATTAACCCCTAATCTGCCGCCCCCAATGTCGCCGCCACCTACCTACACTTATTAACCGTTAATCTGCTGCCCCCGACATCGCCGCCACCTACCTACACTTATTAACCCCTAATCTGCTGCCCCAATGTCGCTGCCACCTACATTACAGTTGTTAACCCCTAATCTGCCGCCCCTAACATCACCGCCACCTACCTACATTTATCAACCCCTAATCTGCTGCCCCAACATCGCCGCCACTATGCAAACTTATTATTAACCCCTAAACCTAACCCTAACACCCACTAACTTTAATTAAAATAAATCTAAATAAAACCTACTATTAATAACTAAATAATTCCTTTTTTAAAATGTAATACTTACCTGTAAAATAAACCCTAAGATATCTACAATATAACTAATAGTTACATTGTATCTATCTTAGGTTTTATTTTTATTTCACAGGCAAGTTTATATTTATTTTAACTAGGTAGACAAGTTAGTAAATAGTTATTAACTATTTACTAGCTACCTAGTTAAAATAAATACAAATTTACCTGTAAAATAAAACCTAACCTGAGTTACACTAACACCTAACCTTACACTACAATTAAATAAATTACATTAATTAAATACAATTAACTAAATTACAAAAAACAAACAAACACTAAATTACACAAAATAAAAAATAAATTATCAGATATTTAAACTAATTACACCTAATCTAATAGCCCTATCAAAATAAAAAAGCCACCCCAAAATAAAAAAACCCTAGCCTACAATAAACTACCAATAGCCCTTAAAAGGGCCTTTTGCGGGGCATTGCCCCATAGAAATCAGCTCTTTTACTTGTTAAAAAAAAATACAAACAACCCCCCAACAGTAAAACCCATCACCCATACAACCAACCCCCCAAATAAAATCCTAACTAAAAAACCTAAGCTCCACATTACCCTGAAAAGGGCATTTGGATGGGCATTGCCCTTAAAAGGGCATTTAGCTCTTTTTCCGCCCAAACCCTAATCTAAAAATAAAACCCACCCAATAAACCCTTAAAAAAAACTAACACTAACCCCCGAAGATCCACTTACAGTTTTTGAAGACCCGACATCCATCCTCAACGAAGCGGCAGAAGTCTTCATCCAAGCGGGCCGAAGTCTTCATCCAAGCCGGCAGAAGTCTTCATCCATATGGCATCTTCTATCTTCATCCATCCGGCGCAGAGCGGCTCCATCTTAAAGACATCTGGGGCGGAGCATCCTCTTCTTACGACGGCTCTTCTTGAATGAAGGTTCCTTTAAGTGATGTCATCCAAGATGGCGTCCCTTGAAATCTGATTGGCTGATAGAATTATATCAGTCAATCGGAATTAAAGGTGAAAAAATCCTATTGGCTGATGCAATCAGCCAATAGGATTGAGATTCAATTCTATTGGCTGATCCAATCAGCCAATAGGATTGAGCTTGCATTCTATTGGCTGTTCCAATCAGCCAATAGAATGCAAGCTCAATCCTATTGGCTGATTGCATCAGCCAATAGGATTTTTTAACCTTTAATTCCAATTGGCTGATAGAATTCTAACAGCGAATCGGAATTCAAGGGACGCCATCTTGGATGACGTCACTTAAAGGAACCTTCATTCGAGAAGAGCCGTCGTAAGAAGAGGATGCTCTGTGCCGGTTGTCTTGAAGATGGACCCGCTCCGCGCTGGATGGATGAAGGTAGAAAATGCCGTCTGGATGAAGACTTCTGCTGGCTTGGATGAAGACTTCGGCCCGCTTGGATGAAGACTTCTGCTGCTTTATTGAGGACTTCTGTCGGCTTTGTTGAGGATGGATGTCGGGTCCTCAAAAACTGTAAGTGGATCTTCAGGGGTTAGTGTTAGTTTCTTTTAAAGGGACAGTCAAGTATAAATTAAACTTTCATTATTCAGATAGGACTTTTAATTTTAATCAACTTTCCAATTTACTTTTATCATCAAATTTGCTTTTTTTTCTTGGTATTCTTAGTTTAAGCTAAACATAGGTAGGCTCATATGCTAATTTCTAAGCCTTTGAGGGCTGCCTCTTATCACATTCTTTTAAATCTCTTTTCAACACAAACAGACAGAAAGTGCACGTGGGCCATATAGATAACACTGTGTTCAGGCACAGGGGGTTATTTAAGATCTAGCACAACACAATGCTAAATTTAAGACAATAGATAATAAACAGTCACAGTCATGTGATCAGGTGGCTGGTAGAAGGTTCCTAGATACAAGGTAATCACAGAGGTAAAAAGTATATTAATATAACTGTGTTGGTTATGCAAAACTGGGGAATGGGTAATAAAGGGATTATCTATCTTTTAAAACAATAACAATTCAATGGTAGACTGTCCCTTTAAGGGTTTATTGGGTGGGTTTTATTTTTAGATTAGGGTTTGGGCAGAAAAAGAGCTAAATGCCCTTTTAAGGGCAATGCCCATGCAAATGCCCTTTTCAGGGGAATGGGGAGCTTAGGTTTTTTAGTTAGGATTTTATTTGGGGGGTTGGTTGTGTAGGTGGTGGGTTTTACTGTTGGGGGGTTGTTTGTATTTTTTGTTACAGGTAAAAGCTGATTTCTTTGGGGCAATGCCCCGCAAAAGGCCCTTTTAAGGGCTATTGGTAGTTTATTGTAAGCTAGGGTTTTTTTATTTTGGGGTGGCTTTTTTATTTTGATAGGGCTATTAGATTAGGTGTAATTAGTTTAAATATCTGATAATTTATTTTTTATTTTTTGTAATTTAGTGTTTTTTGTGTGTAATTTAGTTAATTGTATTTAATTAATGTAATTTATTTAATTGTAGTGTAAGGTTAGGTGTTAGTGTAAGACAGGTTAGGTTTTATTTTACAGGTAAATTTGTATTTATTTTAGCTAGGTAGTTATTAAATAGTTAATAACTATTTAGTAACTAGTCTACCTAGTTAAAATAAATACAAACTTGCCTGTGAAATAAAAATAAACCCTAAGTAACTATTAGTTATATTGTAGCTAGCTTAGGGTTTATTTTACAGGTAAGTATTTAGTTTTAAATAGGAATTATTTAGTTATTAATAGTAGGTTTTATTTAGATTTATTTTAATTACATTAAAGTTAGTGGGTGTTAGGGTTAGACTTAGGGTTAGGGGTTAATAACTTTAGTATAGTGGCGGCGACATTGGGGGCGGAAGATTAGGGGTTAATAAATGTAGGTAGGTGGTGGCGATGTTAGGGACAGCAGATTAGGGGTTAATAATATTTAACTAGTGTTCGCAATGCGGGAGTGCGGCGGTTTAGGGGTTAATATGTTTATTATAGTGGCGGCGATGTCGGGAGCGGCAGATTAGGGGTTAATAATTTTATTTTAGTGTTTGCAATGCGTGGGGCCTCAGTTTAGGGGTTAATAGGTAGTTTATGGGTGTTAGTGTACTTTTTAGCACTTTAGTTATGAGTTTTATGCTACGGCTTTGTAGCGCAAAACCCATAACTACTGACTTTCAGTTTACGGTATGGATCTTGACGGTATAGGCTGTACCGCTCACTTTTTGGCCTCCCAGGCAAACTCGTAATACCGGCGCTATGGAAGTCACATTGAAAAATGACTTTTTGAAAGCTGCGATAGTTATGCTGCGTTATGGCCAAAAAAGTGTGCGATATAGATATACCTGCAAGACACGTAATACCAGCGGTAGTGAAAAAGCAGCGCTATGAGGCTTTTTCAGCCATAACGCAAAACTCGTAATCTAACCGTACATCTTTTAAATAGTTCAAATTATAGTTTTACTATAGTTTACTAATATATTGTTAGGCCTGCTCAATTCTAAACAGACACGACTGGATTTTGAAACCCTTCATATTAACATAATTTTACTGTACTTTTACACATTCTTATCTGTAAAATATAACACATACATTTGTCAAATGTAATACAATTTATTTCTGTATATATATGAAAATCTGCCTAACAAAACATTATTTTAACACTGTCAGCTTGTAATTTTAACTGTATTGTTTTGCTTTAGGAATTACAATGTTTTCTCTGTATAAACTACTGTATGCTGTAAATTCTACAAATAAATATGATTCTTTTAACATATTCTTACTGTAAAATTAACAGTTGTGTTTGGTTCTGGATTTACAATTGTGCAGTTTTATTGTTTTTCAATTTACACAATTTTGATGTCATGATTTTACAGCATTTTACAGTGCATCTATCTGTGTAGGATTTAGAAAATGCTGTCTTTTAAATAAATTAAGAAGAATAAAAACTAGCACGCTTTGTAGAAAAAATATAGAGAAAGAAAAAAATGTAAATGTGTAGCCCTATTATATCTCAATCTATCACAACTTGCAATTAAAGGGCAATAATAGAGCACAATGACATTTTAGCAATACCAACCCTCAAAGTCCATTTGATTAGCCCTTTACAAATTCTGTGATTTTAAATTTGTATATAGGTTGCACAGGTGCTGTGAGCAGAATAAGCAGCTAATTATGCCTTTCCATACAATCGACCTGAAAAGACCTGTGTTATTCTGGTTGGACTTGTTCTTTATCTCTGCACAGTCCTCCCCAGAATGGACTTCTCAGTGTACAGTATGTTAATTGGTGCAACTTTCATAAAACTGCACTTGTCTCACCTATTCACCATCTATATCCCTAATGGAAGAAAAAGCAGCTTAGTTTAAAAAGATACAAGCTTATTAAAGTGAACAGATGTAGGATTCTGCTTTCAAACACATTGATCTAGTGTAAAACGCTCTATTTTACAACCTAACATGAAAAATAGAATTTTCACTGAATAACCCTTTTCTTTTTAGTAGACTTTCTATGGTATAGATTTTAGTGTTACCGCTAAAAGTTTGGGTTAATCATTTTTCATTCTTATCAAAAGTGTTCAATGGTTTAAGCCAGTATACTGCTATTGTTTGTTGCCAATTGGTTTTCTCGTTTCCATGGGGATAATGTCACATACTTTGTGAAAGCTTCAGCTTTATACTGTGCACTGCTTTAGTCAGGTGTCATGTGACTCTGTCCCCTACTGTGCATGTGCACGAGTGCATTCAGCAGAAGCTATGGATAGTACCTTCCATGTATAGGAATGCCCAGGGGTGAGCTTGCTGCAAACAAAACTATGCCTGAATTAAAGGGGTTTATGGGGGGTTAAAACAAAAAAACATTTTGCAAGTAAGCTTTGGTTGCATTATTTATTTAGAAACGTATGTTAGTTCCTACTGTTTTATGTCCCTTTAAAGGATTTCCCTTTAAAGGGCTACCCAGGTCCTGAATCAAAAATGGGCCGACTATTAAGCTTACATTCAAATAAAGATACCAAGAGAACAAAAAAAAATGATAATAGAGAGTAAATTACAAAGTTCCTTAAAATTGCATGTTCTATCTGAATCATGAAAGTTTCATTTTGACTAGACTATACCTTTAAGAGATGCAACTTAATGTTTATGCCGGTTCCATTATAAAGTCAGAAATTACAATCACAAAGGACAATACAATATTTTACTATCAAAAACTGTTAAATTGAAGATAACATAATAATCAGTGAGCTTTCAAAATTATGTAAAATAGATATCAAAAGACACAATCCATGTAAATAATTATTGTAACAGACAATTTTAGACAACTTTCCAATTTACTTCTCTTAATCATATTTTCTTTGTTTTCTTTTTATTCTTTGTTGAAAAGTAGAAAGGTAAGCTCAGGAGTGTTCACGTGTCTGCAGCTCTATATGGCAGCAGTTTTGTAAGAATGTTATACATTAGTTAGAGCACTATATGGCAGCACTTTCTCCGGCAATAAAGTGCTCCAGACATGTGTACTCTACCTATCTAAATAGTTAAAAAAACAAGAGAATGAATAAAATGCATTAATAGATGCAAATTGGAAACTTTTGAAAAAGGGTACGCTCTGTCTGAAACGTAACAAAAGTAGAGAATTCAGCAACACCATGTCTTTGCCTGGGGACATATTACATAGCTAAAGTCAGATCTAGAGCAACATTACATTACTGGGCACAAGCTGAATGGGGCCGGTGAACAGAGATATAATAACAAAGCAGACCAAGAGGCCTATTTATCTGACAGTGTGGATCAGGTCCGACAGACATCGCTGAATGCGGAGAGCAATACGCTCTCCATATTCAGCATTGCACCAGCAACTCTTGTGAGCTGCTGGTGCAACTCCGCCCCCTGCAGACTCAGCAGGGGGGTGTCAATCAACCCGATCGTACTTGATTAGGTTGAATTCCGGTGATTCCTGTCCGCCTCATCAGAGCAGGCGGACAGGGTTATGGAGCAGCGGTCTTTAGACCGCTGCTTCATAACTGGTGTTTCAGGGGAGCCTGCAGGCTCGCCAGAAACACGGGGCGTCAAGCTCCGTACCGAGCTTGATAGATAGGCCCCATATGTTCATAAGCTTCTGTATTGAGAGTTGCAAACTGGGATTGGAATACTATGTCAAATATTAGGTATAGAAAAGCGTGTATGGTGTCATGGAACTGTTTGCAGGAAAGGAAGGCTTAACTGAGAAATACGGGAACAAAGTGAACAAATATATGGAAAGGCGCTAAAAGCACTAAGGGGTAGATTTACCATTGTGCGGACGGACATGATCCGCTATAGCGATCATGTCCACCGCACATCAATTAATGCCGACAGCATATGCTGTCCGCATTTACCATTGCACAAGCAGTTGCACAAGACCGCTGCTTCTTAATTACTGTTTCCGGTGAGCCTGAAGGCTCGCGCAGAAACAGAGGCATTGGGGCCGATACAGAGCTTCTTAAATGGGCCCCTAAGTGTTAAAATATAGGAATTCTATTACCTCAATGACTGTTTTTTGTATTAATATGCAATATGCAGTACCATTCCTAAGGTCAAAGAAAAAATACAGTTAATACAATTTAATATTGTTTAAAACAAAATAAAACAGATCATAAAAAAGGCTGAATAATTCAGTTAACTTTAAAACATGCAATCATGGAATCGAAATACAATTGCTTAAATGCCCAAAAGCGTTCTCAAGTGATTGTTACAATTTCTCAATACTGGGTATTAGAAAACACACACTTCATAATAACCTATTAGCTATTTCTAAGCTTTTCCTTTTGATATAGTAGCAGTTCACAGAATCTTCGTTAGCTAACACCAATATTTGGCTTAACTGAGACAGAAATACGTAAAGCAAAATACATTTTAGTCTGGGCTAGGCTAGAGAATGGCAGGAAAACAATGGATCTTGTAAGTAAGTAGAAAACAAAAAATATAAATTTAAACAAAGGGAACTGAGAAAAGAAAGTGCTTGTACCTCCAGAACCATAACAGTTTATCAGTCTCCATAAGGGTTCAGGTGACCTATAAGAATGATAACCTAACAGCAAGTAGCAACAATGTTAACCAGCAGAAATAAAACACATATGGTAAAACTATGACAACACGTTTTTAGTTAAAAATCAAATATTTAAATTACTTTGAAAATATTCATGAAATGTCTGATTTTTTTTTTTTTAAAAGCTTAATGTCCCCAGAAGGCCATCTTGATTTGTGATTAGACAAAGCAATTAATTTCAGTTATCGATTGGATACTGTATTTTAACTCTATATAGCAGTTAAAATACTAAAATCTGTTATTTACCAAGTCAGTTATGTTTTTGTACCTCTTATGGGCCAAGTGTTTATTTCACTTAACCCTTACTATTTAAAAGATGTACGGTTAGATTACTAAGTTATGACTAACATCAATTAGTAACCAGGGCCTGCAGTCATATCCAGTGGTACCTGATTTAGAAAGTTATAATTAAAGGGACAGGAAACCCCAAAATATTATTTCACAGTTTGAATAGAACATACAGTTTTAAACGACTTTCCAATTTACTTCTATTATCAAATTTACCTCATTATCTTGTTATCTTTTGCTGAAGGAACATCATTGCACTACTGGCAGCTAGCTGAACATGTCTAGTTAGCCAATCACAAGAGATAAATGTGTGCAGGCACCAATCAGCAGCTAGCTCCCACTAGTGTAGGATATGTGCGTATTCTTTTTCAGCAAGGGACACCAAGAGACGGAAGCACATTTAAAAGTGTCTTAAAATGACATGCTCTATCTGAATCATGCAAGTTTAAATTTGACTTTCCTATCTCTTAAAGTTATGCATGTAAATTCTACTTTACAAAAGTAAATTCTCTCTTATTTCTTATAGATGACTGAGTGTTGTAGAGCAATAGATACTTTTAATATGCACAGATACTGATATAAAATTCATTATCATACAATTTAAAAGCTTACTTAGAAGCTTCCAGTTTAGCTCTGTTGAAAAGGTTAGCTGGAACACCCACTGAAAGTGTTTGTATAGCAAAAACTGCAGACACCCCCCCTCCCCCTTCCTCTGTATATGAAAAAACTCTTTACACAAACAGGAGCAAGCTGGAGGAGGTATACATCAGTATACTTCTAAAACGTTGGGGCAGGGTTAGGAGTCTGAAAATCAGAACAATGTTATTTAAAAGTAAACAAAGCTATACATTTAAAAAAAAAAAAAAAGCTGTATAGCCTATATAAATGGATCATCTACAAAACATTTATGCAAAGAAAAATCTAGTGTATAATGTCCCTTTAAAATGTTGTGATTCCTGAGTGGACTGAGAGGAAAAAGCATCAAATCATATGCTAAAATACATTAAAAAAAGCCATTTTGACATTGTTCTATTATTCATGTGCGTTGGTACACTGTATGCGTATTTGATAGCAGGTAATTATTGAAGTAAGAATTGAGAAACAGTTTATTAATCAGCATATTAACCTCACCAGGGATTGAACATTTTGTCTATGCAGTTTGGCTATAAATCTTCTTATAGAAACACCCAAAGTGCTATAAGATTTTTGCTTCTCACCACCCCGTAAAGCTTCAAATACGGTAGCTACATAATGACAGGTTATTGTTGGGCGATATAATCTAACATGTGACAAGTCACCTGTCTCAAGACAGACCCCAGAAAATCTCACAACAATTTACTTCTCTCATTTAGGTTTCACCTTTTCCAGAACAACTAGCATTACAGATTTGTAACACATAACTATAACAATATACATCAAAGATTTAACATAGTTTTTTTTGCATATGGGTTTTGGAAAATATTGAAAATTTAGGTGATTTGTTTGATTTTAGGAATTATGAGTATACATGGGAATAAAAAATGCATGCAAATAGGGTCTGACGACTAACTGGAAAAGCAAAGTTACAAGTGGATCCTACACTAAAATGTCATTCAGCCCCCATTTAGTTACACTATTAATGGTGTGAGTGTAATGATATCAAATAATTTGTTATTGGTTTTTAGAATCTGAAGAAGAGACAAAACTTAAACTACCTATTGGCTGTAATATGGTAGTTTGGACCAAAAATTATTAAAGGGATACTAAACCCAAAAAAAATTCTTTAAAGATTTTGATAGAGAAGGCAATTTTAAGCAACTTTCTAATTTACTCCTATTATCAATTTTACTTCATTCTCTTGCTCTCTTTATTTGAAAAAGAAGGCATCTAGGCTAAGGAGCTAGCCATTTTTTGGTTCAGTATCCTGGACATCACTTGTTTATTGGTGGGTGCATTTAGCCACCAATCAGCAAGCACAACCCAGGTTGTGAACCAAAAATGGTCCGGTTTCTAAACTTACATTCTTGCTTTTCAAATAAAGATAGCAAGAGAATTAAGAAAATTCGATAATAGGAGTAAATTAGAAAGTTGCTTACAATTGCATGCGCTATCTGAATCATGAAATAAAAAAAATGGGTTTAGTGTCCCTTTAAGCCCTTTTGTTTACCTAATTTATGCAAACCTCTAGAATATCTACTGAGTTCTATGCCAGACACTTTTACCAATCTAACATACATATATGGATCATGTTTATATTTATTGCTACATATAGTTGTCTGATCCTACAGAAATATTAACTCCTTTCTTCACTAGTTATAATACAATTAGCTAGTTATTGACATTGGTTTTCTAGGTTGAAAGATTCTGTTTTTAAGGTATGTTCCTGTCATGAGATTTGACATTTTATCAAGCATACATGAAGTTTCAATGCAAAATTAAGAGGGCTCAGAAAAAATTGTATTTCCAGTAAAGGCCTGGATTACAAGTGGAGCACAAAAATGTTCCTGCTATGTTGCATTAACATCCAGCTTAATCTAAACCAATTCCAAAGTTGTTTATTTTAGTACTCAAGTGAAAGTCTAATGTGTTCTAACATCTGCTTGTTGGATAGTGTGGGTGTATTAATTCCCACACATAACAGACTTCCCAGTCCTGCCCTTTGTCATATATTATTATTATTATAATAAATTATACTTCATTTATAAAGCAACAACAAATTCCGCAACACTGCCCATGGTTTCCAATGATAAAAGTACAACGATGATGCAAGATTCGTAAGAGAAGTCACAATTTATCAAACAGATACAGGAGGAATTGAGGTCCCTATTTCTTTTGGAATTGCCACAAACCCTTCAGCTATTTAACAATTATTTTTTTCCCTAATTATTAAGTCTAAATATAATTTAAAACTTTAATTTCCATTGCATTTTCACATGTTTTGTCAAGCCAACTAGCAAGTGATAATCAATTATTTCTTCAGACCTTAAAAAGTGCTACATTTTAAATGGTATTTTGGATTGTTCTTGAGTGCAACACAACTCACCACTTGTAACACAAGCACTTTCTGCACTTTCCGGTAAATGTATATGGCACGCTAAAAATGTTTTGGCTACCTTGAGATGCTTTGATTAACCATCCACAATAACAGGTTGTACATTATTCTTATTGCAAGAAAACACACCCTGAGCTATCAGTTGCACTCCACTTGTAATCCAGGCCCTGCATAATTAAACAAACTTTACATTAATTCATTATTTAATCATTTACTGTTCCCTTCAATATTGTTCTTTCGATATAACTATAGAAAACTGACCCAACTTGTATCTACTGTAAACCCAGCAAATGGCAATATGTGCTTAAATTATCGCACTACTACCACTTATTTATTTATCCCATACTACTTCGGAAAAATACCACTCTACAGCATTACCTCTATATAGTGACTTGTAGATGGTGTTAAAGGAACATGAAACCCAAAATGTTTCTTTTGTGAGCATAACATTTTAAACAACTTTCTATTTTACATCTATTATCAAATTTTATTTCATTCTATTGGTATCCTTTGGTGAAGGAAACAACCCAAAGTAAAATTGCATCTGTATAAATATTCCACAAACAAAATAAACTATCTACGCACCATCAGACTGAGCTTTTTCCTTCACATGAAGATGCATCACTATCAATCACCCTAAAAAAAGTAAGTTTGCTCAACCACAAAACTTTTTTTTTGAGCCCCTAACTGCATTTGGGGGGAAGCAAGGCAGCATTTACAGTAGCAAATTGTGACTGCCTGGACAGTTGACAATAATTCAGATAGAGCTAACAAATTTACAACTTTCCAGTTTACTTCTATAACATTTGCACTACCGGGAGCTAGCTGAATACATCAAGATAGCCAATGATAATAGACATATGTGGAACCACCAATCAGTAGTTAGCTCCCAGTAGTGCATTGCAGCTCCTGAACCTATGTATGCTTTTCAACAAAGAATACAAAGAGAACAAAGCAAATTAGGGTAATAGAAGTAAGTAAAAAAAATTGTTTAAAATTGCATGCTGTGTCTGAAACATAATAGTTTCATTTTGACTTTACTGCCACTTTAATAAATAATAGGCAGCATTAACTTAAGAATTGAAGGAGTATTACAAAAGTAAGACATTTTTCAGTGGCCTTTTACACTGGATGTAGCTTTTTTTTATTACTTGTTTGTATATTCAAATATAAAAAGTAATTGCACTGTTTATCACTTGGACCTCACTCAAACACACAGTTGAGGAAATGTTATGTTTAGAGAACTCTTATGGCCCTGGAATTGGCTTTCTTCAATTCGTTTTTGTTATGCCCTTGGCTGATTACTACAGCCAGATCTTCCATCTGCAGTCTGCACCTGCACTTTACAAGACATGAGTGAAAAAAAAAGACTTCGAAAAAAAAACAGTTATGCTGAAAAGGTTACTTTGTGCCAAGAGAGAGGGTTTAAAGACTAAAATGTTACTGAGAGCTGTGCAGGTTGTGAAGACTTTTACAGATATAATTTCACTTTGCAACTGATTAAATAGTGGTTTTGTTATGTGAAAAACAGATCAGCATTGGCAATGGGCCATATTTTTGTAGCAGACGAACAGTGAGGGATCTAAAGGCCATTCTGTCAATTTTCAGTTCCTAAGTTAAGTTGCCAAATCTTGTTTGTTTAGCAATTTCTCTGCAGTCTTAGCTTTATAGTTGTAATTGTTTGTTTCCTGTATACTTCTTCAATTCATTTTAAAAATCCCCAGTCCCTATAAAAATGACAGAAAATATGGAAATTTAAGAAAAATATGTTTTGTTGTGTTTAGGTAAAAATAATTACATAAAAAACAGTCCCCATATCTTATCACATTTCTTATAAAAAAGTAATTTCACATAGTTAGAGATTTATGTTTCATACAAAAGACTATGCAATGGATATATATTTTTATATATAAATGCATAGCGCTATATTAGCAATTAGTATATTAGTGCAATGTAAAATTATTTCCCCCTTGTGTTTGCATCGACTAGTTCTACCAGCTGCAGAGTAAAAATGTACAGAAAATTGCTAATTTAGTTTTTTTTTTGTATATGAAATGGCAACACTGCTAATTGAAACCACAGCCAATTTTAATAGACTGGACTGAGATTGCAGGTATATATTTCTATACACAGTCCCCATTATCTTATATCTCATTGTATACACAAGGACCAATACTAACAGAGAGCAGACTTTGATTGCCTGGGATAAGCATAGAGCTATCCCCTATGAACTAGATAAGTTTATACTTTTAGAAAATATTGGGCAGACTTGCTGGGCCTATGGCCGTCAAAATCTATGTTTCTATTGAATGTAACTGGCTACAACCCTGTAGCAAATTTTTCACTGTAAATCTTGCTAACTTGTCTGTTCACTTGCAGCACATTTGCAGCAAAAGTTCTAGCTGACACTTTTTCAACTTGCATCAAGGACAGGGAATGCAGAGCCAGGTGGAAACCACCAACCCCTGTCTTCTAGCAAGAGGACAGGGAATGTGTAATTTTGTGATAAGTCGACAGAAAGAGGTCTGCAAGTCTGTTGCCAATTTCTGACAAGTCAATAGCAAGAGCTCTTAAAGGGACATTATACACTCATTTTTTTTTTTGCATACACGTTTTGTAGATGATCTATTTATATAGCCCATAAAGATTTTTTTTTTTAAATGTATAGTTTTGCTTATTTTTAAATAACATTGCTCTGATTTTCAGACTCCTAACCAAGCCCCAAAGTTTTATGAGAATACCGTCAGCTACCTTCTCCAGCTTGCTCCTGTTTGTGTAAAGGGTCTTTTCATATGCAAAAGAAGGGGGAGGGGGGGAGTGTCTTATTTCCCACTTGTAGTGGGCTTTCCAGCTACCTTTTCAACAGAGCTAAACTGAGAGCTTCTAAGTAAGCTTTTAAACAGTTTTATACTGGATTTTTATATTAGTATCTGTGCATCTTATTCTTTATAGTAGTGTCTATTACATGCAGTTATATGAAAATGAGTGTATACTGTCCCTTTAAAGTCTACTGCAAATTTCTGGTAAGTCAATAGCAAGAGCTCTGCAAATCTGTTACCAGTTTTTGAGAAGTCAATTTTCTGACAAGTCAATAGCAAGAGTACTGCAAGTCTGTAGCATATTTCTGCAAGTTTACTATTATTTACATAAATCATATTTACAAATTAATAATGCATTAATAATAAAATGTTTTTCTTGCAAAAGTTTATTTAAGTAAGTTGTTTGTATGAACTTAACCCCTTAAGGACCAGCGACGTACCCTGTATGTCGCTGGCCTTTTTTTTGGGACTTGATTGTTTTATAGTGCGGTCTTGCCACCAGCGTTAAGACTGCTCTATTCCACAAAGCCTTCTGGAGGGAGGGCATTAATAGCGTGTTCTTGCTAGACTTGTGCTATTATGTCCTGAAAAAAACCATTAACGACCAGTGACATACAGAGTACATTGTGGTCATTAAGGGGTTAATTTATTTCAAAGTTGTATCTAAACATTATCTGAGATAGTATAATAATATATAACACTAATGTTATGTCAGGTATTACTGGAGGTATTCTTTTATAAGAGTTATAACACTAATATCATTATCTCAGATACAGTAGGACCCCTCTTTATAGCACACCCCTTTAAAGTGTTCTGCTTAAAGATCAGTCTTCAGTTTTGCCTATGTTCATTATGTTCAATGCTTCATCCTCTCAGTGGTTTTAATTGATGATTTAATTTCTTTATGAATATTTTTTTTACAATTATATCCTTGTTTATTTATCTTACAGTTATAAAAAATGATTATTATTATGTGGAAATCACCAAACCAGAAGGTATATATTTTTTTTATTGATTTCACAATTTTTTACTGATTTGGAAAAATGAGCTTTTGCTTTTCAGGTAAATGTGATGTGTTAACCTCAATACTGTATGAAAATAAAAATATTCATGAAAAAAGGTTTTAAAAACTATTTCACAAAAACAACAGCATTAACTTTTGCAAAAAAATAAATAAACTTTTAGTAGGCTGCAAAATTTTCAGGTATTAAAACCTTCATAAAATGACATTGTAATAAACCAGAGACTAACTTATCATTACTTATAAGCACAGGGTACAAGTATTTTGCAGAAACAAAAATGTAATCTGATGTCCATCTGTATCTGTTCTATGATCTTGAATTTGGCACCGGCCTGAAAAAATAAAAGCAAATATTACATAAACATGGGCACCCTGTCCTGATTGCTTAGCCTACAGCAGAACTTTAATTTGTAGAACTAAAAAAGGTGAATTTAACACAAAAAAAATCACACAGCTAGATATGTAAAAATGATTTAGATAATGAAGTCTGTTCCGCAATAGTGTGCACCTTGTTAAAGGGACATGATACACTGAGAATATGTGAATTTTTTAATTATACATAATAAAACAACTTTTTTTTATAACAAAGCTACAAATAATGTTGCAAAACACTGCTGCCATAGAGTACTAAAGACACGTGCACACTCCTGAGCTCTTATGAGCCTACCTAGTTTTACTCTTCGAATAAAGATACCAAGAGAACAGAGCAAATTTGATAACAGAAGTAAATTGAAAAGTTGTTTAAAATTGCACACTGTATCCAAATCATGAAAGTTTAATTTTGACTTTACTGTCCCTTTTAGTATGCTTCAGGTGCATGCTGTTTATTTTGTGTACTTAAAGGGACAGTCAACTAAAAATTTTTTTTTTTTTTTAAAAAGATAGAGAATCCCTTTATTACCTATTCCCAAGTTTTGCACAGCCAACATGCTTATATTAATATACTTTTAACCTCTGTGATTACCTTGTATCTAAGCCTATCTTGACAGCCCCCTGATCACATGACTTTTTATTTATTATCAATTGACTTGCATTTTATCTGTGTTGTGCACAACCCACGGGCGTGAGCACAATGTTATCTACATGGCCCACATGAAGTAGCAGACTCCTGTTGCGAAAAGCAAATAAAAAAGCATGTGATTAAGAGGCTGTCTATAGTGGCTTAGAAACAGACAGAAATTTAGAGGTTTAAATGTTATAAAGTATATTAATATAACAATGGTGGTGGTGCAAAGCTGGGGAATGGGTAGTAAATGTGTTATCTAACTTTTTAAACAATAACAGTTTTAGTGTTGACTGTCCCTTTAAGTATGCTTCTTGTCTATGCTCATAGTAAAAGCTCTCACAGAGGGACAATAAACAATCAAAATTTCAAGCAATAGTTTTATTTACCTTTATTTAGTAAATGCAATTGTTTATTAGTTTCATTTTCCTGCTACAAGTATTTTAATGTCTTCTTTTCACTTCTTGAAAAGCATCTCCTTTGATGCCAATTAAAATCTTTAACCCTCCTACTTTTCATCTGTCTCTTCAGATGTGTGCACATAGAAACCTTTATCTAAGATAGCAGCAGTTGTCCTTTTTTAATAACCAGTTTTCAATATTAAAGGGATAAGTAACAAGCTAGTGAAGGGCGCGCCAGCACTGTGCTCTATGGAGAAGGGCACGTTTCCACCACACCATAGCGTTTAGATTCCTTGGCCGCAACTGAATATTGGCTTGGAATCGTCAGCTCGATTTGCTGTTTGCTTGGAAGTCAGGTTTATGCCATTAGGCTCTGTTGGCTAGAGCCCAGCACAAAGACAAGAAATGTTGGAACCTTAGACCCCCCCCCCTGGACTAACGGAGGAGTGGGGCTTAAGTAAGAATTAAGCAAGGACGCTGCCTGCTGAGTTACGGAGGTGTCCGGGAGGTGCAGCCCTGTGTATAGAAGGTGAGCGGTAGAGCCTCTTAACAATCTCCATGGCCCCTGTGTGGAAGCGGAGGACAAGGAAGCTGTCAGCAAAATTATTGAAGTATAAGTATTCCGGTGCTGAAGTAAAAGCGTGAGTTTTATCTGGGGCTACCCTCCTCTTTCTGCCTGCTATTGTCTGGGAACTGCTTTTCTGCTGGGTGCTTTGGTTGGGGACTGGCTGAGAATCCTCAATGCAATACTGGACTGCTACTAACAGCTATGTCTGCTTATGCTATTAACCTAACCTTGAAACGCTGGCTGCAAAATGGGTTATATGAACGTGAGAAAATAGGTGAAGTTTTCCACTAACAAAGGTTTTAAGAAGCTGATGTGAAGTAAGCCTGCCTAAAAATTTTTTTGTCACACTTGCCAAAGAGATTAAGCCTACATTCTTTCTGACATAAAGACTCAATTTTGCTACTCTGACACAGGTTAAGCCGGTATTTATAGTTAGTAACTACCCAGAAAGTCCGTAGGAGGAATAAGGGAACTTTACCTACTTTATATACATTCTGTGGCTTGGTGTGTGCTTTGGAATCTGGACTTGATCCTGTTATATTAAGCAGCTGTCAGAAGCCCTGCTCTGCTGATAAATCTGTTAGTGTAGTCAATACGCTATCCAGCGTCTCTACCTATCTCCATGATTAATTGGATGCTGGAGGTTTTTTTTCCTACTCTCTGATACCAGTAAGAAGTTGAGGCTGGAGGATCCTGAGGAGTTGGGCACATTGTTATCACTGCAGGAAGGTTGAAGGCTGTTGGTACTGGAGGTGTCCGGCGCTGGCAGTTCCCTCCCACCGCAGTCTCTGAAAGGATCTGCTGACTCTCTGGAAGGGCTCTTCAAATTTTAGCAGAAGCAGCTCTCTCCAAGCGAAAGTTCACTTCTTTAAACACTAGTGGCCTTGTGCAGGTTGATCGCATACCTGACTGAGTACTTTAACGTAACTATAAATTTTCTGTGGGTCTCATGAACCAAGATTGACTGGAACTGTCCCCAGCCTGGGATGGCTGGTGCATAAGCGAACAAGAAAACCTTCACCCCAATCATCCCCAATATATTGGTGTTTTGCCAGGCCAAGGCACCATCTCTATTTTGTTATAAACTTGGAGACTTGGCAACACAGCATTACGTTTCCTCCCTTAGGAGCCTCCTTGAACGCACTGTGAATTTTCGATTAGTACCCTAAGGGCTTTAAAATCTATCGGATTTGGGGCTCATAAATCCTATAGTTGTGGTTTGTGACTTTTCAACCCTATTTCCAACCCTAGGACATAAGGAACATATAATAACTCTTTGGATAATAGAAATTTCCTCAATAGTAATTTTGAAATACATGGGTATTTTTTTTGTTCATGCTTGAAATAATGGCTGTTTAGATACCTGGGATTGGCTGGGGCAGTTCTTATGTTTTGTTATAGGCAGTATGATAAGTGTTACATTGTGATCTAACGCTGGTTTAAGGTCACAGAGCTTGCATAAGAATTTGCTACTATTCTTTAACAGTCCACTAAAGTCTCCCTCTTCTACAGCTAAATATAACAGCTAATTGTGTGTAGCATCAATCTCAAGTACCTAGGTAGTCCTGCTTAGCTTGGACTCCATTATAGATCAGGTGGTATTGCAATTTAACACATATAGACTTTCACTCAATGTCTGAATTAGTCTTGTTTCTTTTCACATATTCACTCACATTCTGTTTCCCTTTTTTCTTTCCCTTCTTCTTCCTCTTTTTTTTTTTTTTTTCTTTCTTCCCTGAACACTTACACCTTTCCCTCACTTTCCCAGATATTATTATAGTTTTATCACTTTGAATCCCTTTTTCAACTTGTGAGTCCTCTATGGAAGAGACTCGGTTTGCTGTGTACACTTTTTTCTTCTCCTTATGGACAAATATATGTCACACTCAAAATCTAATTCACCAGCAATGCCGCCTAAGCAAAAAGATAAAAAAAAACTAAGCCTAGCGTCAGTAATTTGGAGGCTGGCAATGATTTAAGTCTGAGTAATTTTGATACTACGGTACTCCTCCATCAAATCTCTGACTTGTTAATGCCACAATTTGATGTGTTCATTTGACGAGTGAAGTTAAAGAATTTTCAACCAGAATATCTGAGTTGGAAACAAGAGTCTCTGATATCGAGGACAGAGCCATTACTAAGGAACAGATAACTACATCTCAGGATAGCAAGATACACACACTGCAGTCTAGAGTAGAAAAGTTGGAAGATAGATCTTGCCGCAATAACCTCGGGGTTATTGGGCTTCTAGAGAACGGAGACTTTTCTGACCTTTTAAAATTTTCATCTACAACACTTCCTTAAATGGTACAAACAGTCTTGTCCACAGCACTATTTACTCAAATTATCTTTATTTTCTGTTAAGTTACAGACATAAAATAGCGATGTTTCGAGGTAGGTAGGTAGTCATATAGAAAATCTGGTAATCCCTTTAGAGAGAGCCCACAGAGTAAGCCCAGTTCACAATAAGCCAGACGGTTCAACTAAACCAAGACCTGTAATAATTAAATTCTTGAACTTTCAAGATAATTTTTACATACTGAGGCTATGGGGGATATTTATCAAGCCGTCAACCTGAAATACGCTGGAATTCCGCAGCATAATTGTGGCGAGCTTGATTCGACCTAGTTATCAAAGCCTACAGGCTGGCAACATTTGAAATCTGTGACGTAACATACGATCCGCCGGTCTCAATCCGACACAGATTGATGCTTACGTCATTACAGATGTTCCGAATACACATTTGGCACTATTTGACACTTTTAAAAAGTTATCAAATAGTTAACCGGTATGCTCATGGCTACTCTGGCCCAGCGTACCTGATTTTCAATCCGCCACCCTGGAGGCCGCGAAAGGCCATAGGAATCAATGGGAGTCTGAAAGCAGCGAAAGCTTATGTCCGATGCTGCTAGATATCCCATTCATTTCTAAGGTAGAAAACCAGTTACGTTTACACCTAACACCCTAACATAAATCCTGAGTCTAAACACCCCATATCTGCCGCCCCGACATCGCTGCAACCTAAATAATGTTATTAATCCCTATCCCGCCGCTCCCCGACCCCATCGCAACTAAATAAAATGTATTAACCCCTAAACCCCATGGCCTCCCACATCACTAACTAAACCTATTAACCCCTAAACTGCCAGCCCCCCACATCGCCATAAACTAAATTAACCTAACAACCCGCTAACTTTACATTAAAATTACAACATCCCTATCTTATAATAAATTTAAACTTACCTTTAGAATTAAAATAAACTACAGGTATACCCCGCTCATACAGCGGGTTAGGGACCGTAGCCCCGCTGTAAAGTGAAAACCGCCTTAAAGTGAAATGAGGCAGTATTAGCTTTCTTTTCAGTTGCCAGTGTGTTTAAAGACTTGAAAACATGTTTGAACTAACATATATTAGGGGTGCAATAGTGCTAAGTTTAGTTTAACACTAGCACAGCACAGTATTCAATTAGTATTCAATAAATACTGTACCTGTAAAAAAGTGACAATTACTGTAGTAAAATTTGCCAGACTATAACACTGATACACAGATTGCACTGTAATGATATAAACAGAATGAACTGCGCATAAAAAACGGTGCCAGTCACTTTTCTCGCAATCTCACAAAGATTTCAGCACTGTTTCAAAATCCTTGGAGGTTGAACTTTAGCTCTACAAAGCGCTGTATTAGCAAAGTGCTGTAAAGTGAGGTATACCTGTATATTAAACTATTAATTAACCTACCCTAATTATTATCCTACAATTAAATTAAACTATATTAAACTATTAATTAACCTACCCTAACTATTATACTAAAAATACATTAAACTACCAATTAAATTAACTATATTACATATTTAAAAACCCAACCCTACTCAAATTATTTAAATCTACAATTAAAAATTTCTAAATTACAAAAAAAAATAAACACTAAGTTACAAAAAATAAAAAACACTGTTACAAAAAATAAAAAACAGTAAGTTACAAAAAATAAAAAACACTAAGTTACAAAAAATAAAAACCACCTAATTTAATAGCCCTATCAAAATAAAAAAGCCCATAGCCTACAATAAACTACCAATGGCCCTTAAAAGGGCCTTTTGCGGAGCATTGCCCAAAAGATATCAGCTTTTACCTGTAAAATAAAATACAAACACCCCCCAACAGTAAAACCCACCACCCACACAACCAACCCCCCCAAATAAAAACCCTATCTAAAAAACCTAAGCTCCCCATTGCACTGAAAAGGGCATTTGTATGGGCATTGCCCTTAAAAGGGCATTTAGCTCTTTTACTGCCCAGACCCTACTCTAAAAATAAAACTCACCCAAAAAACCCTTAAACACTAACCCCCGACGATCCACTTACAGTTTTTGAAGTTCCGCTTGAAGGATCCATCCAGCTGGCAAGAAGTCTTCATCCGGGCGGCCTCTTCTATCTTCATCCATCCAGCGAGGAGCGGGACCATCCTGAAGACATCCGGCGTGGAGTGGGTCCATCCTGAAGACATCCGACAAGGAGCTCCTCTTCAATACAGTCTCCACCGTAAACTGGATCTTAAATGCAAGTGACGTCATCCAAGATGGTGTCCCTTGGATTGCTATTGGCTGAAAGGTTCCAATCAGCCAATAGGATTAGAGCCGCTAAAATCCTATTGGCTGTTCCAATCAGCCAATAGAATGAGAGCTCAATAGGATTTTAGCGGCTCTAATCCTATTGGCTGATTGGAACCTTTCAGACAATTTTACTGTTGGGGTGTTTGTATTTTTTTTTACAGGTAAAAGAGCTGATTTCTTTGGGGCAATGCCCCGCAAAAGGCCCTTTTAATTGGCCATTGGTAGTTTATTGTAGGCTAGGGTATTTTTTATTTTGGGGGGGCTTTTTTATTTAGATTAGGTATAATTCTTTTTTATTTTTGATACTGTGGTTTTTTATTTTTTGTAACTTAGTGGGTTTTTTTTTTGTAACTTAGTGTTTATTTTTTTGTAATTTAGAAATTTTTAATTGTAGATTTAAATAATTTGAGTAGGGTTAGGTTTTCAAATATGTAATATAGTTAATTTAATTGCTAGTTTAATGTAATTGTAGTATAATAGTTAGGGTAGGTTAATTAATAGTTTAATATAGTTTATTTTAATTCTAATGGTAAGTTTAAATTTATTATAAGATAGGGATGTTGTAATTTTAATGTAAAGTTAGCGGGTTGTTAGGTTAAGGGGTTAATAGCTTCATTTCGTTTATGGTGATGTGGGGGGCTGGTGGTTTAGGGGTTAATAGGTTTAGTTAGTGGTAGTGATGTGGTAGGCCAGGGGTTTAGGGGTTAATACATTTTATTTAGTTGCGGTGGGGTCCGGGAGCAGCAGGATAGGGGTTAATACTTTTATTTAGTTGCGGTGGGGTCCGGGAGCAGCGGGATAGGGGTTAAACATTTTAGTACAGTGGCGGTGTTTAGTGACAGGGTAAAAATAAAGTTGGTAAAAAGCAGAATAGCAGCGAGATCGATGACTGCTAGTTAACAACAGTCCGCTGCTCATCGTCCCATACTTGGTATGCGGCTTTTTGCCGGCTCTTTTTATAAATATGGAGATCGTATTCAAGTCTGCGGCCGCGATGTCAGGCGAGCGTATTGGTGACGTCAAATGCAAGAAAGTTGACGGCTTGATAGATAGGCCTTTATATCGTAAGAACAATGGTATCATGATAGGACAGGAGAGGGTCTTACTATTTCAGGATTTCTCTGCAGAAACCCAAGCCAAGCGGAGAGAAATGGCACCATACTGCTCCAGGCTAATTAAAGCTAATCTTAATGCTAGATTACTCTAACCGGCCAAGATTGTCCTGGATAAAAATGGTGCCATACTCACTTTTAGTAAAGCAGAAGAAGCACAAACCTTCTGTCAGAAAAATGGGGTGCAATAACTATGCAGATTCCTGGATTGTAAAAGGTGTGATGTTCATTTTTATGATGATGTTAGGTCTGCTGTTAGATACATTACCTTCCCCCCCCCTTTTTTTTCTCTCTCTCCTTCCCTCTTCCTTTCTCCCCTTCCCTCTCCCCTCTCACCCCTCCTCTCTTTTCTTGCCTTTCCCTCTCTACCATGGATAGATAGGTGATGGATAATTTGCATATATTGTCATGGAATATAAGTGGGATCTCTTCCCCAATTAAAAGGAAATTTATGCTAAAACATTTAGGCACTTATAAACCGGACATTGCTTTCATACAGGAAACACATCTCTCTCCCATAGAAGTTAAAAAACTCCAAACTAAATGGGTGGGTGAAGTCGTGTTTACGGAATATTGCAAAAGAAAGAGAGGATTAGCTATACTTTTGAATAAACGACTGGACTACCAGATATTATTAGTAGATAATGACCCAGATGGGAGATATCAAATCCTAGAAATACAAATAAAAAAAACTCACTATGTTCTTTGTAATCTCTACGGCCCGAATAATACAGAGAGAGAATTCTGGGAGATATTAAGCCTGAAACTATTCCAGTTTGTGGGGAAAAATATAATAGTGGTTGGAGATTACAACATGACTTTTTCATATATATTAAATAGATCTAATAGTAGGCCCACTGACAAAAACGTAGGGAAGCCAAGATACTGCGTAAATTCTGTCAAAAGTTGGCCCTTAAAGATATCTGGCGAGCTCAGCACTCAGACCGTAGAGAATACACCTGCGAATCTAAGTCATTTAGATCTTTTTCGAGGATAAACTTTTTCTTAATCTCGAATTTATTGATGTGGTCAGAGATTAAAACAGATATAAAAGAAATTATGATATCTGATCACGCGATTATCCCTCTGGAGATAAAGGGGGGTAGTTATCAAGCCGTCAACCTCAAATACGCTGGAATTCTGCAGCGTATTTGTGGTGAGGCTGATTCGCCTTAGTTATCAAAGGCTAGAGACCTGTAAAAGTAGAATTTTGTGACGTAAGCTTCGATCCGCCGGACTCAGTCCGACACAGATCGATTCTTACGTCACTCCAGATGTTCCGCACACAAGTGCGGCACAATCTGACTACTTTTGCTAGTTATCAAAAAACTAGCAGGTACGCTCGGCACTTTTCCGGCCCAGCGTACCGGGTTTTAAATCCGCCGCCCTGGAGGCGGCGGATCACATAGGAATCAATGGGAGTCTGACCATAGCGAAAGTACAAGTCCGCTGCTGCCAGACATCCCATTGATTCCTATGGGAGATGTCTGCACCTAATACCCTAACATGTACCCCGAGTCTAAACACCCCTAATCTGTCCCCCTACACCGCCGCAACTAAATAAAGTTATTACCCCCTAAACCGCCGCTCCCGGAGCCCACCGCAAGCTACTCTATACATATTAACCCTTAAACCGCCACTCCCTGACCCCGCCGCAACTATAATATATGTATTAACCCCTAAACCGCCGCTCCCAGACCCCGCCGCCACCTACATGATACCTATTAACCCCTATCCTGCCCCCCCTATACCGCCGCCCTCTATAATAAAGTTATTAACCCATATCCTGCTGATCCCGCACCTCGCCGCAACTAAATAAATAGTTTAACCCCTAAACCGCCGCTCCAGGACCCCGCTGCAACCTATATTAAACTTATTAACCCCTAATCTGCCCCCCTACACCTATAATACATTTATTAACCCCTATCCTGCCCCCCCTACACCGCCGCCACTGTAATAAAATTATTAACCCCTAAACCTAAGTCTAACACTAACCCTAAAACCCCCCTAACTTAAATATTAATTAAATAAATCTAAATAATATTTCTCTTATTAACTAAGTTAATCCTATTTAAAACTAAATACTTACCTCTAAAATAAACCCTAATATAGCTACAATATAAATAATAATTATATTGTAGCTATCTTAGGATTTATTTTATTTTACAGGTAACTTTCAATTTATTTTAACTAGGTACAATAGCTATTAAATAGTTATTAACTATTTAATAGCTTACCTAGCTAAAATAAAGAGAAATTTACCTGTAAAATAAAAACTAACCTAAGTTACAATTACACCTAACACTACACTATACTTTAATAAATTATTCCTATTTAAAACTAAATACTTACCTGTAAAATAAACCCTAAGATAGCTACAATGTAATTAATAATTACATTGTAGCTATTTTAGGATTTATATTTATTTTACAGGTAACTTTGTATTTATTTTAGCTAGTTAGAATAGTTATTAAATAGTTATTAACTATTTAATAACTACCTAGCTAAAAGAAATACAAAATTACCTGTAAAATACACTATCATTAAATTAATTAAATAAATTAACTACAAATAACTACAATTAAATACAATTACATAAACTAACTAAAGTACAAAAAATTAAAAAAGCTGTTACAAAAAATAAAAAAATAAGTTACAAACATTAAAAAAATATTACAACAATTTTAAGCTAATTACACCTAATCTAAGCCCCCTAATAAAATAACAAAGCCCCCCAAAATAAAAAAATTCCCTACCCTATTCTAAATTAATTAGAACTACCCCCCTGAAGATCATCCTACCTTGAGTTGTCTTCAGCCAGCCGACCCACCGATGGAACCGAAGAGGAGATCCGGAGCGGCAGAAGTGATCCTCCAAGGGGCGCTGAAGAAGTCTTCCATCCAATGAAGTGATCCTCCAGGCAGCGCTGAAGAAGTCTTCCATCCGGGCGATGTCATCTTCCAAGCAGCGCTGAAGAAGTCTTCCATCCGGGCGATGTCATCTTCCAAGCGGGGTCTTCAATCTTCTTTCTTCAGGATCCATCTTCATCCCGCCGACGCGGAACATCCTTCTTTCCCAACGGACTACCGACGAATGAAGGCTCCTTTAAGGGACGTCATCCAAGATGGTGTCCCTTCAATTCCGATTGGCTGATAGGATTCTATCAGCCAATTGGAATTAAGGTAGGAAAAATCTGATTGGCTGATTGAATCAGCCAATCAGATTGAGCTCGCATTCTATTGGCTGATTCAATCAGCCAATCAGATTTTTCCTACCTTAATTCCGATTGGCTGATAGAATCCTATCAGCCAATCGGAATTGAAGGGACGCCATCCTGGATGACGTCCCTTAAAGGAGCCTTCATTCGTCGGTAGTCCGTCGGGAAAGAAGGATGTTCCGCGTCGGCGGGATGAAGATGGATCCTGAAGAAAGAAGATTGAAGACCCCGCTTGGAAGATGACATCGCCTGGATGGAAGACTTCTTCAGTGCCGCTTGGAAGATGACATCGCCTGGATGGAAGACTTCTTCAGCACCGCCTGGAGGATCACTTCATCGGATGGAAGACTTCTTCAGCGCCCCTTGGAGGATCACTTCTGCCGCTCCGGATCTCCTCTTCGGTTCCATCGGTGGGTCGGCTGGCTGAAGACAACTCAAGGTAGGATGATCTTCGGGGGGTAGTGTTAGGTTTATTTAAGGGGGATTTGGGTTAGATTAGGGCTATGTGGGTGGTGGGTTTTAATGTTGGGGGGTTGTATTTTTCTTTTACAGGCAAAAGAGCAGTTTTCTTTGGGGCATGACCCGCAAAAGGCCCTTTTAAGGGCTGGTAAGGTAAAAGAGCTTTGAACTTTTTTAATTTAGAATAGGGTAGGGAATTTTTTTTTATTTTGGGGGGCTTTGTTATTTTATTAGGGGGCTTAGATTAGGTGTAATTAGCTTAAAATTGTTGTAATATTTTTTTAATGTTTGTAACTTATTTTTTTATTTTTTTTAACTTAGCTTTTTTTATTTTTTGTACTTTAGTTAGTTTATGTAATTGTATTTAATTGTAGTTATTTGTAGTTAATTAATTTAATTAATTTAATGATAGTGTAGTGTTAGTTTTAATTGTAACTTAGGTTAGGATTTATTTTACAGGTAATTTTGTATTTCTTTTAGCTAGGTAGATATTAAATAGTTAATAACTATTTAATAACTATTCTAACTAGCTAAAATAAATACAAAGTTATCTGTAAAATAAATATAAATCCTAAAATAGCTACAATGTAATTATTAATTACATTGTAGCTATCTTAGGGTTTATTTTACAGGTAAGTATTTAGTTTTAAATAGGAATAATTTATTAAAGTATAGTGTAGTGTTAGGTGTAATTGTAACTTAGGTTAGTTTTTATTTTACAGGTAACTTTCTCTTTATTTTAGCTAGGTAAGCTATTAAATAGTTAATAACTATTTAATAGCTATTGTACCTAGTTAAAATAAATTGAAAGTTACCTGTAAAATAAAAATAAATCCTAAGATAGCTACAATATAATTATTATTTATATTGTAGCTATATTAGGGTTTATTTTAGAGGTAAGTATTTAGTTTTAAATAGGATTAATTTAGTTAATAATAGAAATATTATTTAGATTTATTTAATTAATATTTAAGTTAGGGGGGTTTTAGGGTCAGTGTTAGACTTAGGTTTAGGGGTTAATAAATGTATTACAGTGGCGGCGGTGTAGTGAGGGGCAGGATAGGGGTTAATAAATGTATTATAGGTGGCGACGGTGTAGGGGGGGCAGATTAGGGGTTAATAAGTTTAATATAGGTTGCGGCGGGGTCCGGGAGTGGCGGTTTAGGGGTTAATACATTTATACGAGTTGCGGCGGGGTCTAGGAGCGGCGGTTTAGGGGTTAATAACTTTATTTAGTTGCTGGAGGCTCCGGGGGCACCGGTATAGGGGGTAGAACAGTGTAGTTAGTGTGGGTGCTTAATGACAGGCTAGCAATAAAGCTGTCAAAAAGCCGAAGAGCAGCGAGATCGGATGAGTGATAACTCTCACAGTCCGCTGCTCATCGCCCCGTACTTGGTGCGCGGCTTTTTGACAGCTTTTTTGCTAACTTAGGCGAAATTTTGCAGGTCCGTGGCGGCGAAGGTAGGCGAG
Organism: Bombina bombina; assembly: GCF_027579735.1. NCBI lineage: Eukaryota > Metazoa > Chordata > Amphibia > Anura > Bombinatoridae > Bombina > Bombina bombina. The sequence continues at coordinate 1,250,872,388 of NC_069500.1, forward strand.
CTTAGGCGGGCGTATTGGACTGGCGAAGGCAGGTAAAGTAGACACGTTGATAACTAGGCCTCAAAGGGTAGAGACTATGTACAGGACAATAATGCTCGTTTCCCCCCCCCCCCAATATCTCATTCATAACATAAAATTCAGGACATGGCTTCAAGGAAGGTGGCGGGAATTCGTAGATTTAAACAAGGATTATCTAAGTAAACCTGAAATATTTTGGAAAACCGTGAAAGTGGTATTAAGAGGCGAAATAAAAGCCTATCTAGTGAGAAATAAGGCAAAAAGGAAACTAAGGGAGGAACAATTATCCAATGCTGTAAAAAAACAGCTATAGGCGTTATATATCTACAATCCATCAATTCCTCTCTAAATACAAAGATGCGAGATTAGAACGTGATTTATTCTATAAGCAAATGATGATTTCTGAGGACCAGAAGGCATTCAGCCTCAGACAAATTTTTAGCTAGGATCACGAAAATTAGGCAACAGAAAAATTATATAACGGCAATCAATTATCAGAGCAAAAGACTTACCAAGATCACAGAAATAAGAAAAGCCTTCCTTGCCTTTTTTCAGGAAGTGTACTCTCCCAGCCCGATAGATATCGATAATAAGAGAAGTTTTGGCAAAAAGTTAAACTACCACAGATGTTAAGTCAAACTTAAAACTTAATGAACATATTTCGAAAAAGGAAATATCGGAGGCTATAATAAAGTTAAAGCCTGGTAAATCTCCAGAGCCTGACGCTCTCCCAGCCAAATTTTATAAATTGCTGCTAGTCCTTTCACCCCTTTGTGCTTTATTTAATGATTATTTTATTGGCAATAAGATACACTCTCCTTTGTTTTCAGCTTCAAATATACAGGTAGTCTTGATTTTGAAGAGAGGGAAAGATCCCGAATTACCTGCATCATACAGGCCTATTTCCCTTCTAAATCAAGACTATAAACTGATGACAGCTATTATTTTCAATAGACTAAAAACGTGCCTAAATTATATTATACACCCAGATCAAACTGGGTTTTATGGCAGGGCGAAACCCGGTGAGAAATATACGTAAAGTTCAGCTTGTGTTAGATTATTTCTGGAACAAGAGCTTTAGACAATTCCACTCTAAACCAGATTTAGCAATTCTCACGGTCGATGCCAAGAAGGCATTCGACTCAATCGGCTGGGACCATCTGTTCACCTCCCTGGGATTTGGGATGATAGGGCCCTTTCAACAGTTTGTATGTATGCTTTATCAGATCTAATATCAGCTATCATAGTGAATGGAGATATTTCAGACAGATTTCCTTTGAAGAGAGGTACGTGACAGGGTTGCCCGCTATCGCCACTACTATTTAACCTTTCTCTAGAACCCCTCGCAATTTATCTGAGACAGGAATTGAGGGGGATTAGATTGGGTGGACAAGAAGTGGTCTTATCTTTATTTGCAGATGACCTCTTATTATTCTTGAGTCACACATCACAGTCTATACCACAGGTTTTGCAAATGTTCAGGTTGTATGTTCTTTCTCCGGATATAAGATTAACAACGAAAATTCTGAGTTACTATGATATATAAACCGCTCCGCGGGGTGCCTCATCCTTTTCATGAAACCAACAATATCCAGTACTTGGGCATAACTTTAAGGTATGAGTTAAACTTTCCCAAATTTATTATGGACTTGCAGTATAAGTTGCAGATCTGGTCTAACCTTCCCTTGAGTATTTCAGCTCAAATAATGTTTGCACTTGACTGGATCACTGAGAAAGAGTCGAATCTAATAGCCCCTTTTGCCCCAAAAGCGATCTTACATTGCCCAGTTGCAAAACTGCCTTCCAGTATAATACAGCTTTCTACCTTCAAAGACATATTGGGTGCTTGGCAGAAGATGCGTTTGGAAATTAAGAATGACTTCTGTAAGTCCGAGTTTCTACCTATACTTGGCAACTCAAGTTTCCCGCCAGGACTGACTAAGTCTGTCTTCTTAACATGGGCACATAAAGTTCTCTACTCCATATGACAGGTCTGTGAGGAGAAGAAATTTGTAATGAAAGCTTTTGATGATTTAAGAGATAAATATAATTTACCAAAAACATCTTTCTATGCCTATTTGCAAGTAAGACATTGGGTAGGGAACTTGAGGTCTCCATTAGTTGGAGAGAATCACATACTAAACTATTGAACATGGTCTATTTATCTCCAGCTAGACTAGCTATATGGGTCAGCGGCCAAGGGAAATGTCCCAAATGTAGGTAGGATATGGCAGATCTAATACATTGTTTCTGGGCATGCCCTAAAGTGGTGCAATTTTGGCACAAAGTTAATTATTGGTACAGTATGGTACTGGTAACCCAGATCAAACTTGCGCAAATTGAGATATTTTTCCTACCTAGATATACTGCCGACAAGCCCAATTTTAGATTTTTTAATACAATGGTACTTGTAGGTAGGAATGTGATATTAATGAATTGGAAAGGTAGGGAATGTCCCAAGTTTTCAGAGTTTCTGAAAAGTGCCTAGTATCAGATAATACTGGAACAGTATAATATTAGGATTTATAATAGTCAAATATATCACTTTTTTGTTAAGTGGAAATGAATAATTATGTCCCTCCCCTTAGAGGCACAACTTCAAATAGTCTCCTTTTTTAAGAGGTCTGAATGGTTCCAGCAGGTAGAAAATGGCCAGCTTCCAAGGCCCTGGTTAGCCAGAGATATTGGGCAGTGAGGGAGAGGCTCCCCTTCTCCCTTGTCTCTCTCTTCCCCTTTTTCTCTCTCCTCTCCCCCCTCTCCCCCCCTTTTTTATTATATGGTGAGAGTTGATCTTCATATGCCCTCAGATATAGAGGGTTGGTAATTTTATCTCGAAGAGATATTGCGTATAATCATTAGATGGAAGCTAGTGATAAAGATAACTAGCTAACTGGTGTAACTTTAGTATCTGTTTTATGACAGTTTATTTTCTGAGAATTAACACCCGAGTAGTTAAGTTAAATTTTATTATGAAGGGAAAATTAAAAAAGGGAAGCAAGGGAAGGGAAAGGTATAAATAAGGTACGCTTGGGACTTTGCAATACATTTCTGAAGTTATTTTTGGAAAAGGGATTAATTTCTTAATTTAAAAAAAATAAAAATTCCTGTTCGGTTGTAATGTTAATAGAATGTAAAGTCAGAATATTTTGATATAAATTTAAAAAATACCAACAGCATGTTTATAGTGAGTGCATCATAGTGGCTGACCATCTCTCCGATGAATCTTTTGTTGTTTCTGTTCAACTATTTGTGATTTATTAAGCATAGATTTAATCTTCACGTCCTGCGTGACGTCATTTATTTTTCTGATATGCCGTATTCAATGATTGTTGGGTTTGAAAAATAAACTAATAAAACCGGAAGAAAAAAAAAAGTTTTCTGGCAATATTATTTCAATCATATTAAAAAGATATGTTTCCATCATGACTCCGTAAGTTGTTTTTTTATATATATTTCCAAGGAATTTAAATTGAAACTATGCCATCCCTTTGCGAGGTCCATTATGCAAAGCCTATCACAGAAGGCTATTTACATATTCCCTGAATGTTTGTACACTGTTCTTTTGCTACCACTCATAGGTATTAAGACATTGCTCATACAAAGTGCTTGGAACTTTAGATGGAAAATTAAGGAATAGCAGTGAGTCTGTAGATCAAATTTATTTTTAGGGGAACACATCACCAACAAGTAACTCACATGCATTGCAAGTTACAAGAGACCAAGCATGTCGGATGTGAGATTTCTGCTCCACAAGAGCAAGTCTGCAGCCAGTGACGTGCGGTGAGGTCAGAGGCTAGTGAGGCACTGGCTACGATACGCCCGAGAAACACATATATGAACCCGATAGAGGCAGCTTAAATTTATTATTAAATTGGCAGATTGCAGGTCCAATTTACTGCTATTATTAATTTTGCTTCATTCTCTTGGTATCCTTTGTTGAATGATATGCAGCAATGCACTACTGGGAGCTAACTGAAGACATTAAATGAGCCAATGATAAGAGGTATATATGTGCAGCCACCAAAATCAGCACATGCTTCCAGTAGTATAGTGCTTCTCCTAAACCTACATAGGTATGATTTTCAAAGGATACCAAAAGAAAAAAGCAAATTAGATAAAATTGTTTAATATTTTAAGTTCTATCTGAAGCATGAAAGAAAAAAATTGTGTTTAATGCTCCTTTAACATTTAAAACAAAATAAACATCCTTTTTACTGCAGCTTTTCTTCAGTAGTCAAACTCTATGTGTGTGTGTGACTGTATGTGCATGTGTTTGTGCATCTATGTGTGTGTGTGACTGTATGTGTGTGTGTTTGTGTATCTATGTGTGTGTGTGTGACTGTATGTGTGTGTGTGTGTATATCTATGTGTGTGTGTGTGACTCTGTATTTGTGTATCTATGTGTGTGTGTATGTGTATGTGTGTGTGTGACTGTGTCTGTATCTGTATCTAGGCAGCAGCACTAACCTTTTAAAGACAAGTGAAGTTCGTACTCCAGCTGAAAGGCTTCGGTCCTTCCTGTATATCTGCAAAATTTTGGATCATTCAGCAGCACTGCAAGTGTTGTGTGTCTTTCCGGCCAATTCTTCCCGCCACTCTGTCTTCCTTCATGGCAGGACTGGTAATAAAAAGCAGCCCTGCATAAATTTTAAGACCAGCCCCATATCCAGTCTTGTCTGTAGAATGATTATATATATATATATATATATATATATATATATACACCCACACAGGTAGGGAGACAAACACATAGGCAGGGTGACACACACAGTGGTAGGGAGACAAACACATAGGCAGAGTGAGACACACACAGAGGCAGGGTGACATACACACACACATACAGACAGGGAGACACACACAGTGGTAGGGAGACAAACACATAGGCAAAGTGAGACACACAGAGGCAGGGTGACATACACACACACACACACATTACCAAGATCTGTGCCAGAATTGACAGCATTTCTCAGATCATTTTAAATCTCGGGATAAAATGAAATATAGAACATAAACAGGATGCTGCTTGGTAAAAGGGGAGGGGGGGGGGCTTTTCATAAGTTTGCAGACATTTGCAGTAATTGATGCCAAAAATGTCACGAAGATATAGTACTCTGTTCAGGCAGAGATATTAATATTTGGCATAAACAGTCGAGTTACAGAAGCTACAGATAATATAAAAACTTTATCTCACCAAAACACAAACTAACAAATGTGAATAAAAGCAGCCAATTCATTTGATGCTGAACAACTTTAATAGTGAAGTGAAACAAACAGTAAATAGAATAAAAATGAAAATAGGGGGATATTGTAATTTCCTATTTTAGCCTGTTGCTGTGAAAACCAAGGACTAACAGACAATCATCGGCTCCTGGCCATGTGATAACAGTTTTTGCATGCTGTGTGCACTGCACATGATTCAGAAAGACATTAGCTGAGATAACAAATTGAGCTGAAAGGATATTTTTTTTTTGGACGGTTGAGACTGGAATCTGGATGGATCAATATGTACCAATCACTATTTAAACCCACCACCACCACCATCTATCTTCTTAACTCTCTATATTCATAGGCATTGTTGCACAAAATCTTAATCACCTATATTAATTTTCCCTCCGATTACACCTGCTTTACCTAATGGGCTGATTCCCAGACCTGCACACAGCGCTCAGTCGCTCACTGCAGTTTCTTTCTACAGCACACGCAGTCGCACCCTGGGCCTGCAGGCAAAGGCAGAAGTGAACGTGCGATAACCCAAAAGCATTTGGACCCACTCCATGCCGGTGATGTGCTTGTCATCCTCTCAGGCAGCACTGGCACATTACAGCTGAGAGACCTCCTGCTTAGTCGCACTCGAGTCTTGCACATTTCCCGGCAGGCAAGCCGGCATCACCTCACCAGCTCAGAGCTGAGCTTACCAACAACACGTGACTGCTCAGCTCAGAGTCCCCGCCAGTGTCGGCTCAGGGGCAGCGCCCAATCGCCGCAGCTCAGAGCTCCTACATGAAAGAGAGCTGGGCACTGATTGGCTCTGAGGCGCTTAGAGAGCAGCCTCTATGGGAGCATTAACAGCCGTATGGCCATTGGGCTGTGAACAGAGACTTCAGCGCATTAAGCGCCACTGGGGGCAGTCTCTAGTAGCAGCTTATACAATGACAGCCATAATATTGCGCAAACGAGGGGAGGCGAGCTGAACGGCTCACACACAGCCTCTCCTTCTTTGTGCAATTAGGCAGCCTGAGCCTTATTGTGAAAAAATGGTGGCCGTGTAATTGGAGGGAGGGGGGTTAGGGGGGTACATTTAGTGTACAAAAAAATATAAAAACTTTTTTTTTATAACTTTTTTTTATTATTTAATAAAGGTCTTTAAAAAGTGTAATTACACACATAGGACAGGTGAGGCGCTGCCTCACCTGCCTCCTATGACTGCACGTCACTGTCTGCAGCTAATACAAATTGATTCAGCTTAGTAAATGTACAGCAGCTATTGGTGAGAGCAAGAAGTCAAAATTGTATGGAGTAGTGAGGCGTAGAATTAATTATTAGGGAAAATCAACTTGGAGGTGCTAAAGTTAACTGTACTTTTAAATGTAATGTTAATGTGTGCAACTTTTTATTTAAGTGTAACAGTTAATCAGAGCTCTGAAGTCAAGTTATCCCGACGCCCGTTAAATTCAAATGCGCTTGAGTTAACTCATTTACTTTCAACTTGTAATATGTGCACTACTATCGTTACACACAAAATCCAGCCATGTATGCCTTATTGCTCAAGCGCAACAGTTAGAGTGCCACTCATAATCTAGCCCAGAGTTAGATAAACAAATTATGTAACCTGCAAATGCTGCAAATTAAATTGCTATTTTAGCCAATGTGCAGCATTTTAAAATCCTGGTTAACAGATTTTGCATTTTGACATCTCTAGGAAGAGGACAAATTAAATTTTTCTTGTTTTATTTTTTACACAAAAGAAGGAGGTGTTATGTCCCTAGGGATCTAAAAAAATATATCCTGGGCCTCTCTCTGCCGTAATCTCGCTAAAAGTAGCAAGATCGTGCTATTTCTGCATGCCCGATGAGCGGGTCAGTGCAGAAATAGAGTTGCAGAGTTACCGATGCATACTCTGTGGCCCTCTCTGCATTGGGCAGTGGTGGTGCCGATTGTTGGTGGCGTGGGAGGGTAAGGAGGGAGGTGGGTGGGTGGCCCATTGCTGAAAGGGGGCTGGAGGGGCGGGACCGATATGCTACAGAAAAAAAACTCCTTCAGAGCAGCAGGGAAGGGGGAGGTGGCAGTGGGGGAATTATACAGTGGAGGTGGGATTAGAGGGTGGGAAAGTGATCTGGGAGGGGGGTAAATGATGTGGGGGAAGCTACACTACAGAAAAAATGTGTTGTTTTTTTTTTACTAAATAAAATTGCAAAATTTTGGAAAACTGGGTACTGGTAGACAACTGCCAGTACCTACGATGGTGGATCTAGTTAGAGGGGGAGGGTTAGGGAGCTTTTTGGGAGGGATTAGGGAGGTAAGGGGGTAATCCTACACTTAAGAAAATATTAATAATAAAAAAAAGAACTTCTAAAACTGCATACTGGCAGACTGTCTGCCAGTATTTAAGATGAGGTGACCAGTGGGGGAGGGAAGAGAGCTGTTTGAGAGGGATCATGCGGTGTGAAGTGTTAGGTGGGAGGCTGAGCTCTACACTAAAGCTAAAATTATCCTTACAAGTTACCTAATTAATCCCTTCACTGCTCGGAATAATAAAAGTGTGGTGCGCAGCTGCAATTAGCAAAAAGCAATGGCAAAGCCATATATTTCTGCTATTTATGAACAAAGGGGATCCCAGAGAAGCTTTTACGACCATTTGTGCCATGATTCCACAAGCTGTTTGTAAATAATTTCAGTGAGAAACCGAAAGTTTGTGAAAAAGTTAACGCTTTTTTTTTATTTGATCGCATTTGGCGGTGAAATGGTGGCATGAAATATACCAAAATGGGCCTAGATCAATACTCTGGGGTCAATTTATCAAGCTCCGTATGGAGCTTGATGTCCATTGTTTCCGGTGAGCCTTCAGGCTCGCCAGAAACAGAAGTTATGAAGCAGCAGTCTAAAGATCGCTGCTCCATAACTTAACCACCTGCTCTGAGGCCGCAGACAGAAATCAACCCGATCGAATACGATCGGGCTGATTGACACCCCCTGCTAGCGGCTGCGAATCTGCAAGGGGCGGCATTGCACCAGCAGTTCACAAGAACTGCTGGTGCAATGATAAATGCTGACAGCGTATGCTGTCGGCACTTATCGATATGCAGCGGACATGATACGCTACATCATATCATGTCCGCTCGCACTTACATAAAAATAGCCCCTTTGAGTTATCTTCTAAAAAAAAATATAGTTTTGATAGGTAAATAAAAAAAAACAAGGCTCTTTTTCTGTTTAAATGGAGTGATGGCAAACATGCTAAAAATAAGCTTTTGGGAAAGTTTTAGTCTGAAATGCCCGGTCCTTAAGGGGATATGCATATTATATATCAGAAATTAAACATAAAAATAATTGTATTTAAACTGTCATTTTGTTAGCAAAATGTGCATTATTTTTAGTACCCTTTTACTATGTAAAAGGCAGAAGGGTAAGACTTCAGAAGTTAGGAGTATACAGTCCGGGCTAAAAGTTTTGAGAATGACAAATATTAATTTTCACAAAGTCTGCTGCCTCAGTTTTTATGATGGCAATTTGCATATACTCCAGAATAATATGAAGAGTGATCAGATCAATTGCAATTAATTGTAAAGTCCTTCTTTACTATGAAAATTAACATAATCCCCCAAAAAACATTTTTACTGCATTTCAGCCCTGCTACAAAAGGACCAGCTGACATCATGTTGGTGATTCTTTCATTAACACAGGTGTCAGTGTTGACGAGGACAAGGCTGGAAACCACTCTGTCATGCTGAATGAGTTAGAATAACAGACTTGAAGCTTTAAAAGGAGGGTGGCGCTTGAAGAAGGCTTCAAGGTGCCCAAGTCCAGCAAGCGCCAGGACCATCTTCTAAATTTGTTTCAGCTGCAGGATTGGGGCACCACCAGTGCAGAGCTTGTCCAGGAATGGCAGCAGGCAAGTGTGAGTGAATCTGCATGCACAGTGAGGCAAAGACTTTTGGAGGATGACCTGGTGTCAAGAAGGGCAGCAAAGAAGCCACTTCTCTCCAGGAAAAACATCAGGGACAGACTGATATTCTGCAAAAGGTACAGGGATTGGACTGCTGAGGACTGGGGTAAAGTCCTTTTCTCTGATGAATCCCCTTTCCAATTGTTTGGGGCATTTGGAACAAACCTTGTCCGGAGAAGAAAAGGTGAGTGCTACCATCAGTCCTGTGTCATGCCAACAGTAAAGCATCCTGAGACCATTCATGTGTGGGGTTGCTTCTCAGTCAAGGGAGTGAGCTTACTCACAATTTTGCCTAAAAACACAGCCATGAATAAAGAATGGTACAAAAACATCCTCCAAGAGCAACTTCTCCCAACCATTCAAGAACAGTTTGGTGATGAATAATGCCTTTTCCAGCATGATGGAGCACCATGCCATAAGGCAAAATTGATAACTAAGTGGCTTGCGGATCAAAACATCGAAATTATAGGTCCATGGCCAGGAAACTCCCTAGACTTTAATCCCATTGAGAACTTGTGGTCAATCCTCAAGAGGCAGGTGAACAACCCCCCCCCCCCCCCCCACCAGACACACACACACACAAATTCTGACAAACTCCAAGCATTAATTATGCAAGAATGGGCTACCATCAGTCAGGATGTGGCCCAGAAGTTGATTGACAGCATGCCAGGGCGAATTGCAGAGGTCTTGAAAAAGAAGGGTCAACACTGCAAATATTGATTCTTTGCATAAACTTAATGTAATTGTCAAAAAAAAAGCCTTTGACAGTTATTAAATTCTTTAATTATACTTCAGTATACCATAGTAACATTTGACAAAAAGATCTAAAAACACTGAAGCAGCAAACTTTGTGAAAATTAATATTTGTGTCATTCTCAAAACGTTTGCACACTTCTTGTTCTTAAGCAAATTAAAAAAATCAAAATTGTCAGAGTTAAATTATACTGGACATGATATCATATTTGAATTTTCTGCAAGCTGTTTATACAATAATATTTACAATTGAGTGAGAATCTAAAAGCTTTAAATTAGGAATCAGTGGACAAGATTAATTTGCTGTTTCTCCAGACCCTGTGGTCTTTCTGGCACTTAAAGGGACACTGAACCCACATTTTTTCTTTCATGATTTAGATAGAGCATGCAATTTTAAGCAACTTTCTAATTTACTACTATTATCAATTTTTCTTCATTTTCTTGGTATCATTATTTGAAAAGCAAGAATGCAAGTTTAGAAGCCGGCACATTTTTTGTAAACAACCTGGGTTGTTCTTGCTGATTGGTGGATAAATTAATATACCAATAAACAAGTGCTGCCCAGAGGTCTGAACCAAAAAATTGGCTGGCTTCTTAGCTTAGATGGCTTCTTTTTCAAATAAAGATAGCAATAGAACGAAGAAAAATTGATAATAGAAGTAAATTAGAAAGTTGCTTAACATTGCATGCTCTATCTGAATCATGAAAGAAAAAATTGGGTTCAGTGTCCCTTTAAGTTAATTGTTTACAAACTTTCAATAAGTAACCCAATTATTTACAACTGGATTACATAGACTAACATAGACATTTTGAGACTGTAGACTCTAGTGGAGAATATAACTCAGGGTGCTTCTCATCCCCCCTGCAACTCTGCTGAGACTAATTCTGCATGACAGAGTAGTACTTGGAATCTATAATATATTCCCCAAGTAATTTTAAAGGGACATAAAACCCAATTCATGATTCTGATAGACCATACAATTTCAAACAACTTTTCAATTTACTTCTATTATCAAATGGACTTTATTTTCTTGTTATCCTTTGCTGAATGAGCACATTTGTACTACTGGAAGCTAGCTAAACATATCTGGTTAGTCAATCACAAGAGACAAATATATTCAGGCACCAATCAGCTGCTAGCTCCCACTAGTGTAGGATATTGTGCGTATTCTTTTTCAACAAGGGATACCAAGAGAGCAAAGCACATTTGAAAACAGAAGTGAAATAATAGTGTCTTAAAATTTCACATCTGAATCATGCAAGTTTAATTTTCCTATCCCTTTAAATGACATATCCATCTTGCTATTTGAGACTGTCCAGACTACTTCACCTATTTACATCACATACACTCCCTCTCCATCATGGGATCCCCTTGGCTTCTAAGCCCCACCTCCTTACAATCCTAGTTCCATCTTCAGCCCAGTCCCAGGTTGGGAAGTATGATTCCGAAAAACAAAAAGTATGTGTGAGAATATGTGGTAATATTTCAAACATAGTGTATTTATAAATAAATGAAACAACAGTATTTACAATATATTCTAACATACTGTAGATTCATTTTCAACCTTAGGGGAAAATAATGTATTCAGTTTAGTTATTGCAGCAAATTAAGATTGAGTTGTTTAGATGTTTATATTTGATTGCCTTCCTCTTAGGTTATGTGAGGTGATATTTATTTTACAATCATTTATGATGGTTTGGTAAAAATGCCTTGAGGGTTCACATATGCAGCTTGATATGACTTGCAAATGCAGCTCTATAAAATCTTTTTCAAACATAGCATGTAAGGAGCAGATTTACAAAGGAAATTCATATGTAGATGTTTGCCACATACTTGTATTATACTGTGTAAAACAAATAACTGTCATCTTTCAGAATAAAGATTTTAGAATCATTTATTAGTAAAATGCCAATATATTTTATAGTGGTATGAATGCCTGCCGTCTTTAGCTGTTTAAACATAGTAATGCAAATACATAGATATAATATCTGCATCATGTGATATGTTAACCAGTTAACTCAGTCTTTAGCATATGTGTGGAAGTTATGCACAGTTTTACAACCTTAATTTTTATATATATATATATATATATATATATATATATAAAAGAATAATGAATGGCACCTGTTAATTATTACCTGGTGCCTAGCATATTGGATTAAAGAGAGTGCATGACATTGTTACCTCTTTCTCTAAGATGGCTACCATTTATAGAGTACATATCTGAAAATCAAGTGGAACGATGCAATATGTATTTTTCATAAGCATATCCACATAAATGATAGATTCAGCAATAACTCTGCTCTCCAATCAGAAAGGTGTATTTCCTATTCCTATGTCATTTAATTAAAAGGATTCACTACAACTCTCTACATCTTTTTGTTTTGCTAATCAGAAGGTTTACTGAATCATTAGTGAATCCAGGCCACAGTCACTATATTTATGAGGGACTTAAAGGGACATGACACCCCCCAAAAAAGCTATTTAATGATTTAGACAGATGAATAAAAAAAATGAAATGATAGTGAAGAGCTCAGTATGGGCTAGTAACAAGTTTAAGGGTTAAGGTTGCATTGTTAGGGGAGGGGATCTAGCTTACCAGGCCCCGTGCCAGAATAACAACACTAGAGGGGAGGGCATTAGATTTTTGTGGACGGGCATAGATTTAAAATGGTCACTCTGATCCCAGTTTTTAAGTACTGACTAGAAGTGGTCAAATTAAATAAGAGGATGACTTACTGTTCTCAGTAGAGCTGAAGACGCCGACACTTGTCCTTTGAATCGAATCTTCTCATGAGCTTCTCTTTCCACTCATCTTTAAATTTTTGTGTCAAATCTTTCTCAAATGCAAGCTGAATAAGATGGGCCTTGCATTTGTGTAGCATGCTGCGCGGATGATCAGAGAAAATGTGCTTAGAGTTGAAAATAAATTCTCACACATTGTGGTAGAGGCGCCTAGAGTGATAGCATGTGTCAGCGCTGTCAATACGCAGGGAATTGCTTTAAGTGGACTTTGGAAAGTTGTGAGCAGATTGTTTAATGTCCATTTCCTGACTTTTGGGGGGATTTCATTTTCATTAATTTTGGTGGTAAGGTACTGGCAGGCCACAGTAAATTCAGATTCAATTATTTTTGCAGATGTATTTAGGAAATCATCTCTCCCGGCATTTGGATGAAGCACAGCCATAGCGCCAATGAGCTGGCCAGTATGCTCTGCAAAACGCAAATTTATTTCACAAAGCCAGCGTCTATGACATTGTAAAACAACCTGGTCAGTCCTGTCTTTTCATTTGTTTTCTTCAGTCCAACGGTTTCTTCCAACCAATATTCCTGAAGTTTCTTGTTGATTGCGCGTATTCTCTTTGTTGGCCCAGGCCCAGTGCACGTAGTGGCATCATTGGTGGTGGCGGAGCCGGAGGTCAAAATACACAGGTTCCATAATGCATTAAACTCTACCTCTGTGTGAAATCTTTCAATACACTCTGACGCACTGTTCACAAGTGTTACCGCAGTGAAAACGTCCATGTCTTTAGCTTGAAGCAATAAAAGTTTCTGAACAAGAAAGGCAATAAACTTAAACTTGATTTGGGAAATCGCATGATGCAACCCCCGTAGCCTCAACTTGCACCACAGGCCCGTGTTGTTTCTAACTGTTTTAATAATTTGGCTATTTCATCAAAGTTTTTGAGGACGACATTAACTGTTGATAAATGTCCGGTCCATAGTTGCTTCAATAGGCGCTTCAGACTTTTGCCCTTGTAGTGTATAGCCACTGTGGGCTTTCTGAAGAATTTGTAGAGAAGTGTACACACATTGAAAAAATCCTCAACAGCATTTTCAACAGACATGGCATGAATAACAACTAAATAAAGTTGATGATTAAATCAATGAAGTCGGTTCTGGAACTGCTTCTGTACCCCTCAAATGTTTTCCTGACATCAGGGATGCCCCATCATAAACTTGGCTCAATATTTTATCTGTACTGAGATCTGCTTTCATTATTTCGTCAATGATTGTAGATGTTAGCGTACAAGCATCCCCTTTTTATGCAGTGGCCATGACCAGAAAGCCCTCTTTTGCCTCGTAGTTATCCGCTACATAACAAACAACTATAGAAATATTTTCCTGGCCTGTAGGATCTCGTGTGCCGTCCACCTTGATAGTGTACCATGTATCTCCGATTTCTTAAACAATCTCTTCTGTCACGATCATGCTCATTGTTTCCTTGAGCTCATTTTGAATGTCACAGCTAGTGTATCTAGAATTCAAAGGGATGGTTGGCACAATCTTAGCTAGCTCTTTGTCTTTCCGCAGAGTGTATTCAAACAATGAGAGAGATAGCCCAATACCACCATTTTCATTTGTAATGATAGCAAAGCTGTCATAGTCTCCTCTCAAGGGCATTGATTCACGACTAAAAACTTGAGTATGTCAATTATAGTGGCCATATAGTATTGACTATGTTCCAGTTGCCCCACGTTCACAAGAGTGGACATTTCTGTGCATGTTGCTTTGCGTCTTTCAGACTCCTTCCACATAGCCACACATGTTATATGTTCCTTGGAGGCAGCATGTTTTTTCAGCCCTTTATTTGCCTCAGTGGCGTGTTTCCAATTAGAAAATCTTGTCATGGTAAACGCTGAATCTGTTGATGCAGAGCTAAATTTTTGAAATGGGAAACAAAATGCAGCATAATTTTTCTCTGAATATTCCAACCAGTCCCTGTTCTTGAACCAGCTGCAAGAGAATGACCGTTTTGTCTCTCCATACAGTTTTGTAAGATATTTGTTTAAAATCACCTGCTTGGGTTTTTCAGTACCATGATCGTTGACAAGTCCAACTAGCACAGGTGGTCGAGGTGGTCCAATCTGCCTTTCTTGAATGTTTACAGAGGTCATGCTAGCAGCACAGCAGCTAGTAGTCCCAACGCTGATGCTGCAGCTAATGTTAAAATCTGCATCACCAATGCCATCATCAGTGGTGTAAGCTAAAGCTTTGGACATATTTTGAGATGCTGATGCTTCAGGGGCCGAGCAGGTAGCACCTAAAGAAGTCACTGTCATGAGATGCAGGACATATGCAGGACACAGCAATGATGGTACAACTCTATTTTATTGCAGAGCATAACAATACACATCTAGTCAGGTTGATTGTACTAAAAAACTAACTGCGACACAGACACCGGACCTAAGCCCCGCCCACATACTAGTGACATCACATCCTGCTCTCATCACATCTTCCCCTTTTTTCAAAGGCAAAGCATACATTTGCATATGATAAATAACAAGGTACACCAACGGGGTATACAACAACATTTTTGTTTTTGAACATTATAAAAACAGATAGATTAGAAAACGTAAACAAATAAATTACATCCTGACTTGGACATCGGGGTAGACTACCCTAGTCCACAGTGACCATGGGATTATTCTGCCCATACTTCCGGTCACTGTTCTAGCTAAAGTCAGTCCCTGTATCGGGCCGGAAGTTTCACCACTCTTCCGCTTGATGTAACTTTGCATGAACTGTCCTCTGATACAGAAGATGGTGAACAAGAGTCTGCTGGAGGCAAAGATCCCCGCTGTGATCTTGCTGAGGGGAAGGCACCTCTCTTAGAACAGGGGATCACACCGGAGGTGGTACTGAGGTATCCGGTTCCAGACTCTCAGGTACAGACTGAAGATGTCTTCGGTTACGGCGTGTAACCGTCCCTCCCTCTGTAAGGACTGTGTAAGACCTTGGTTCTGGAGAGCGGCCCACTACCGTAGCAGGCGTCTTCCATTTCTTCTCATCATCCAGTTTAATTCTGACACTTTGGCCCGCTTTCAGTTCCTGTAAAGGCCTGACAGAATGTCTCCTGTCGTAGAAGAAACGATAACCCTTTTTGGCCTCTTCATCCCTCCTAAGGACTTCGTCCCGAGGAACAGGGCCAGGCGGCTTGAAGACACCCACTGAGGGTAAAGTGGTGCGAATCTGGCATCCTAGCATCAGCTGTGCCGGGCTAAACCCGGTGGCTTGAATGGGCGTCGCCCTGTATGACAAGAGGGCTAGGTACGGCTCAGATTGCTTTAGAATGAATTTTGTAGTTTGAACTGCCCTTTCAGCCATTCCGTTGGCCTGCGGATAATGTGGACTTGACGTGGAATGTACAAAATCATATTCCCTGCTGAAAGCACTGAACTCTGTAGAAGCGAACTGCATACCATTATCACTCACCAGCTCCATTGGAATGCCCCAGCGGGCGAACAAGCTCTTCAGGCGAATGATAACGGCCTGACTTGTGATATCATTCAGGGGTGCAATTTCCAAATACCTGGAATAGTAGTCGATCACAACAAGAAACTTTTTCCCGTGCAGTTCACACAAATCAGCAGCTATTTTCTGCCACGGCCCCGCAGGCAGCGGAGTAGACATCAAGGGCTCCCTTCTCTGAGTAGGCCGGCGTTCCTGGCAAAAGGCACATTTAGACACGTGATTTGCAATGTCGGAGCTGATCCCAGGCCACCACACAGCTGTAGCTGCCCTTTCTCTGCACTTTGTAATGCCTAAGTGGCCATCGTGAATCCTGTTTAACATCTCTTTCCTCATGCTGACAGGAATTACAATGCGGTCTTGGAACAGCACCAACCCCTCCAGCTCCGTGAGCTGCGACTTCTCTGGCTGGTAAGCATTTAAAGACATCCAGGCTGCCCGGCTCTCAGGCCAGCCTTCTTTTATGTACCTTATAACTTCTTGAAGATCTGTGTCCAAATATGTCTCTTTCTTTATCTCTTCCAGTTTCCTTGAAGAAATGGACTTAGAGGCCAGAACTTAATCTACATACACTTTCACATCCGATTCTGTGGAGGATTCTTCAGCAGCAGCCAGCGGGAGCCTGGATAGTGTATCTGCCACAACCAGTTGTTTCCCCGGCACATGCACTGCCTGAACATTGAACCTGAGCAGTCTCATTAAAAGTCTCTGGCATCTCAAGGGTGTTTTGTCAATGTCATAAGAATTGATTAGAGGGACTAGCGGTTTGTGGTCAGTCTCCAGACTAAATTTCTCCAAACCCACTAGATAACGCTGAAAGCGCTCACAGGCCCAAACTGCAGCCAGGCACTCTTTCTCAATTTTAGCGTATTTTGACTCCGCAGCCGTCAGTGTGTGGGAACAGTAGGCGATGGGCTGTAGTTTGTTGTCATTCAGCTGCAGGAGTGCAGCCCCCAACCCATAACTGCTTGCATCAGCACTAACTACAGTCTTTTTTGAAGGGTCGTAGAACCCCAGCACTGGGGCAGACCCCAGTAGGGACTTGGCATGCTGAAAAGCTTTTTCTTGTGAAGGTCCCCAGACCCAGGCAACATCTTTCTTAAGCAGCTCTGTGACAGGGTGTAAAACTGTTGATAAATCTGGAAGAAACTTGCCCATGTAGTTTACAAGGCCCAATATCTGTCTCAGCTCATGCACATCCGAAGGGCTTTTCATCTGTTCAATAGCACAAATTTTCTTGGGGTCTGGCTTGATGCCATCCCCGTTGATGATATGCCCAAAGTAGCATAATTCAGTTTTCCTAAAATGACATTTTTCTTTATTCAGCTTCAGCCCAGACTCTTTGATAGCCTGTAGCACACAACTTAAACGCTGATCGTGCTCCTCCACTGTAGACCCATACACTAGAATGTCGTCCATGACGACCGCTGTGCCCACGTGGTCACTCAGGAGAGAACTCATTTCCCTTTGAAAGATTTCAGGAGCGGAGGATATCCCAAAGGGGAGTCTGCAGAAGCAGAACCGACCTACCGGTGTGATAAAGGTAGTCAGTTTGCGGCACTTTGGATCCAGGGGGATCTGCCAAAAGCCGCTAGAAGCATCCAATGTGGAAAAGAACTTCGCCCCAGCCAACTTTGGAGCTATATCTTCTAATGTCGGCAGCACAAATCTCTCTCTCTTTACTGCTTCATTCAACCTTTTCAGGTCCACACAGATGCGCACCTTTCCGGTTTTTTTTGCAACTGGAACAATGGGAGCACACCAATCAGTCGCTTCGACAACCTCTTCAATAACCCCCATAGACTTCATGCGCATAAGCTCTTTCTCCACTTGAGGCATGAGCGGGAACGGGATTCTACGAGGGGTAGAAATACTGTATGGGACTGCGTCACTTTCAAGTGCTATACGGACAGGTTTGCAGTTCAGTAGGCCCAACTCGCCAAACATATCTTCGGAAATCTCATTCACTCTGGCCACGAGGCCCAAGTCACAGGCTGCTTTTCTGCTCAATAAACTGTTAACACACTGACCTCGGATCACATGCACCCACATGGTAAACTTCCTTTGCTTGTACTCACAACTGGCAAGAAATTTCCCCACACAATCAATGCGGGCACCAGGACTATGGACATTTGTAGTAACCTTCGCCAGCTGGGGCTGTCGAGGCAGTCTCATAAATTCAGCAAAAGACATTACAGTGATATCTGCTCCTGTCAATCTTAAAATCGACTTTGGCTCCCATTACAGTAAAAGTAACTTTCCAATCTTCCTCTGAGCTTGTCCGTTCCACAACAGACCCCACAAAAGACACTTCCTGACCCTCCTGGTCACTGTCCACCTGCATCTCCTTAATGTATTCAGTTTTACACACCACTTCAAAATGGCCTATTCTGTTGCATTTTCTGCATCTTCTATCTCTGGCCGGGCATATAGCACTCTGATCATGAGCCCGGTAGCACCGTGTGCATCGGCCATGTTGCGCCCATCCACTTCTAGGCCTTTCCAGTACTTTAGATCTACCGCTCACTCTGTGCCTTTCACTAGCAGTTTTTCTAGACTGTTGCACTTCATCCACAATACTCTCAGACCTCAGATCAGCACTTTGCTTTTTCACCAGTTCACTCTGGCGGGCCATCCTAATAGCCCCGTCTAACGTTAAATCAGGCTCTAACTGCAGCTTCAGGGAGACTTCAGCATCTGAAATTCCAATAACTATTCTGTCTCTGATTTGCTCTTCTTTAGCAACACCAAACTCACAGAATTCAGCTAATTCATACAGGCTGCGCACAAATGACTCCACAGATTCTCCCACACGCTGATTACATTTGTGAAAACAAGCTCTCTCATGAATCACATTTCTTTTGGGCACAAAGTGGGCATTGAGTTTATCCATAACTATATCAAAGTTAAATTCTTCCCCTTCTTGGAAAATAAAAGCATTGAACACTGGCTCCACATCTTTCCCCATAGAGTATAAAAGAGAATTAACTTGTACTTCACCACTCTCCTTGTTCAGTTTGGAAGCAATCCTGAAGCGCTGAAACCGCTGACGCCATGTGGGCCAAGCTGCAGGCTGAGAGAAGTCAAAAGGCTCAGGTGGGGTAAACTTTGACATTGCAATCGATCAGGAACAGAAGCGCAGTCCAGAACTTCTGACACCATGTCATGAGATGCAGGACATATGCAGGACACAGCAATGATGGTACAACTCTATTTTATTGCAGAGCATAACAATACACATCTAGTCAGGTTGATTGTACTAAAAAACTAACTGCGACACAGACACCGGACCTAAGCCCCGCCCACATACTAGTGACATCACATCCTGCTCTCATCACAGTCACTAAAGATTTGAACCATTTTCAGATATCGATTATTATGTAGATAAAGAAGCTAAACTAAGCTAAACTTGCCTCTAGCTCTCTGTTCAAGCACATTCACTAAAATGGGGCAGGCGTGAAAAGATTACGCAGGGGCCGGCGCCAGAATAACAACACACTATTCTGGCGCTGGGCCTGCAATCTTTTCGCTCCCGTTTTAGTGAATGTGCTTGTGAACAGAGAGAGCGAGACTGAGAGGCAAGTTTAGCTGCTTAGTTTAGCTTGTTTATACCCAAAGTTTTTTTTGGGGGGCATATCAGTCTCGCTGTGGGGCCGTGCCCCAGGGCTGCCACTAGAAATTTTGGGGCCCCTGACTTAACCATTGATCAGGGCCCCCCCCCTTTTGACATGTGCAATTTTTGACCAAGTGTCTAAAACGTATATGCACTTTATTCTTAAGTGTCTATTTAAACTTGGAAATGTTGTAAAGGTAGTAACATACAAACACACAGACACACTCATACACTGAAACACACACACTCACACATAAGGATTCACATATAGACACTCTAGCAGACATGCAAAGAAACTCACTCAGACACCCAAACAGACACTCAGCACTTGTTTACTTTGACCTGACAAGTAATGAGGTAGACTACAGTTTTGTAAAAAAAAGAGATTTAGAAAGCAAAATATGGAGTTCTGATTATCTTTTTGTAAAGGAAGATGACAACAGCATGCAGTGGCTGAATGGAAGGGCCCTGAACTGCCTAAACAATAATTTAAAGGTTAAATGGTGGATTAGGTGACTTCCGGGAAGGTCTCATTAGTCTCAAAGTCTGTAGTAAGATGTGAATAATCAGTAGTAAGGTCAAAATGTCCTAAAAAAGGAACAGACAATTGACACACACACACACACAAACTCAAACACAAACTTGCACATACACCCAAGAAAACACTGACAGAGACAGCCTCAGAAAACACACAAAGCCATACACACAAACAGAGACAACCACATAAAACACAGAAAGACATATATATTTACAAACCCTCACTGAGACATCCACAGAAAACACACAAAGACATACACACACCCTCACAGAGACACCCACAGAAAACACCCCCACACACACACAGAGACATCCACAGAAAACACAGACATACACACCCTCCCTCACAGAGGCATCCAGAGAAAATACACAAAGACAAACATACACAAACCCTCACAGAGACACCCATAGAAAAAGCACAAAGACATATGCACACACCCTCCAAGACATCCACAGAAAATGCACACCTTCACAGAGAGACCCACAGAATAAAAATACATACACACTCATAGAGACACAAACCAAAGCACAAAGACATAAACACAGACACCCAAAGAAACACTCACAGGAGGAAACATTTATGCACCTTGCATCCCCTAAATCAACAGTGCGTGACATGCATGATAAAGAAATGCAGAAATTAAGAGATCACTTTTTAAAGAATCATATTTGTAAATGTGCAAACAAAAATATTTCTGTGAATTCAAAATAGTACATTAATGATCTGGGTAGATGGCTAGATGAAGAAAAGTACTTTTAAAAGGTTGACAGTTTGTTTTTTCCCCATTTTCCCCAACCAAGAGCACAACTTCAAATATAGTGTACAAATGTTCCCATCTGTCAGCTGTACTTATGGATTTTGAAAATGCTGTACTCTATATGGTCTTGGTGGAGCCATAAGCTGTGGAACTCATACCATTAGATCTGGTTAAATGCAGGATTTAGGCTTGTTGGTATGTTTTTCAAAATTAAGTCAGCTGTAGTGTAAACTAAACAATTTTAAGTTAACCTGTCTCATTTCAAATTAAAAAAATGCATATCTGCCAAAAGGGCACCTACCGTTTTTGTATTGAGGAGGAAATATTTCTGCATGGTTTTAAATATAGAATTTCTACAGCATTGTCAAATAATCATAAATACACTGCTGCTAAATGTGTTTTTATGGACCCCTGGCCCCACCATACAACTACTACCTCACTGAAGTTACAATCCGAAATTGCACAAAGAAATAAAAAACATTTGCTAAGTAAGTCCTACCTCCTCTGCAAATGAAAGTGATCTGTCGTCTGACTCAGGCACACACTGTACAAACAAAGGGCCAAGTCTGTCTCACACTGTGCATAGTGGTTTAGTGCACACTCAGAAATCCTCTCAAATGCTAATACTTTACTCCTTGTAATAACATTTCCCATGCTCAATTAACACTAATTTTTTTTTTTTTTAGTTCTTGCCTCATGGGGCCCCCCTGGCCCATTGGGCCCCTGACAGGAGTCACCCCTGTCACCCCCTGATGGCGGCCCTGCCGTGCCCCATAATGCCTCCCCATAACACTGGGACTGTAGCTTACCTTTAAAGGTCTTGAGAGGAAGTACAAAGCCTCTATTTTCCATATTGCTGGCTGCGGATTCCTGCTTACTGGGTATTTGGAGTCATGGATCATTATAGGAGATCGTCTGATCCTCCAAAACGGTTCAGGGAGGAGTCTGAGTCAGTGTCTTTGATGGCGAGGAGGATAGATGCAATGGAAGAGATGAGTTTTATTAGAAAGGGTGAGGTGGTGGGGTGTCTCGTATGATGCTGGCTGAGGGCCGGGTGCGGAGGGACCTAGCTGAAGATTTGGGTTCCCCTGCCCGGGTGAGCCTTACTTTTTTTGCAGCGTCAGTTGTCGAGGCACTTCTGAGGTCCCTGGTGGCCACGGTGTCCGGTCCTTCCATGGCTGCTGTATCCGTAGTGGTTGATCGGGCCTGCTTCTGGATGATGGGCCTGCATCATCTGGGGTCCTCCAAGATGGTGCCGGTCACATGGGCACAACCTGAAGTGGTGCACTGAGTGACACGTTGCAGGAAAAGGATGGAAGCGCCGATCGTCGTGGGACAGATCATTCAGGTATGGGAGTGCCTCGGTCCGTGGGAGGCCACGGCAGGGTTTGTGCCATTATTGTGGGTGGGTGAATAGAGAGAGGAGCAGAGCAGAGAATGGTGGCTTTTTGGAGCAGAGTTAGGTGCATGCGGGGTGCTGGGCGGGCGAGGGCTACATCAATTGTTGGGGGCAATAGGCAAGAATGCAGGATGAATGTTAGTAAAGGGGCTGCAAGGGGTGCCAGAGTGTGCAAGGAAGGCCATGATAAGGCTGCTTTAGCATATGGGGGTATCAGTACAGATGATGGGGGGCACACCATGGCAGATAGGCTGCCTCCTTATGAGAGGCCTGTGTTTGAGACAGGTTTTTTTAGCAGCCCTGTTGCATGTAGCACTGGACTGGATTTGAGTTGTGCAGTGCACATCCAGAGAGCATGGTGAATGAGAGTGAGAGGGAGCTGGCTTTGAGAATGGAAGTCATGCTGCTGGGCCTGTTTTTCCAGGGTCTGGAGCTGTTCAGACTGGTGGAAGCGAATGGTTTCTTCTTAGGTTGCTGTGGTTGGGGAGGTCACCACCCAGGCTGGTGGCTGTATGATGGACTAGCTAAAGTTACTGCGGCTCCAGGAGGGACAATGGCAGCGGAGAGGGTTTTGGATGATGAGCAGTGGCTGGCATGTCAGAATGCAGGTCTTGGGGGCAGCAGATCCACTGTGAGGCAAGAAGCAGCGGTGCCAGAGAGGCCCTCTACCAGCAGGGTGGTCCCAAGAGCAGCGTCTAGTGGGGGTGAGTAGCATTGCCTTGCACATAAAAGTACTGCTTTTGATAATTCTTCTTATAAGTCGGGATCTGAGGGCAGGCCCGGACTGACCATAGGGCATACCGGGCATTTTCCCTGTGGGCTGCGGCTGCCTTAGCCCCACCCACTATTACACACTGAGTGATTTTAGCTAGCCCCAAAATGTTATATTTATGTGATTGGTAGGGCTGTGGGGATGCCGGTAGCCTTAGTCCCGCACACACACTGACTAGGCTGGACTACTGTACTGCAATCACAGACACACTGTATGTGTAACACATGTGTGGGTCAAGCAGGAGCTAAAGCACAGTAGAGTGTGGGCTGCGGCTGTGTAACATGACATGTGATGTGGAACACTGCAGTGCTGGAGTTCGGCTTGGCAGTTGCCCCCAAAACTTTAGTGAGTAAGAGCACTGAGCAGCAGCCAGTCAGATCCAGGCACAGTGCAGTGAACGATACTGACATTTGTGCTGGGGAGGAATCATTGTGATCTTATATTGTAGTGATTTTCTTTCTCCTCATAGCAGCTGTGCCTGAGCTGTGATCGGCACTGCTGCTTGTTTACACAGGAAGTGTTGCCTTAGAAACTTCCCTCCTCCCTACACTTCCCCCTTGTGCGGTGCTGTGTGATCCTCCAGCAGTAGGAGAGAAGTCTATGAAGGTAAGATGAGTACAGCACATACACAGGGTCTTTAGCTGCAGGATGGTAACTTGCACACCACAGATGAGCAGCATTGTGTTCCTTGCCACCTTACACTATTTTATGACAGCACAACTACCCCATAATAGGTCTTCATTGGGGAATGCTGCAAGAGAATGAAAAATGTATACACTGCTCTCAATGTATTTTCAGTACTGGGGCAGGAGGTATCTGTAAAGTGTATTTATTCCCCAGTTTCTGTGCATGTTTATCTTTGTATATGTATGTATGTTTGTGTGTGTGTATGTATATATGTGTGTGTCTGTATATGTGTGTGTGTGTATATGTGTATGCAGGGTCGGCTCCAAGGGGGGGCTTTGGGGGGCAATGCCCACCCAAATGGAATGCTGTGCCCCCTCAAAACACAGGATTTGTTAAAATTATTATTTTTTTAATTGTTTTACTTTTTTTTTTTTTTTTGCCCCGCAACTTTTCTGGGGGCGGGGCCCTTGTGCACGCTCAAATGTCACACTGTGCAGTCAGTCAGGTCTCAGACTCTCAGCCCATTGCTTCAGCTCATCAAAAAATACATTAATTGGTGCAGCTCAGCCAGAAGCTTTTCCTATTGGCTGGCTGCTTTTGGCGCGCAGATTTGCTCTGAGTCTGAGCCCTGACTGCACGCAGACAGCCGTGCTGGAGCAGAGGAATTTTAGGAAACAGGCATCAACAGATGATAAGGTAAGAGCTATTATTAGCCTCCCTCCCCAAGTCCTCTAATACTCCCTCCTGCTTAGCTGAATGCGTGCCTGTCCGTGTCATTACTGATTTAGTGCGGGTCACAGCCGGTCACCCTCCCTGCCTGCACTTACTAACAGATCCACGGAAACCAAAGAAAATAAACTGTTTGTTTATTTTCTTTGGTTTCTGTTCCTGAGTGCCTCTCTATCACTGCTCTCCCGACTCCAGTCCTATCTGGTATTGCTGGTGGTGTGCCCTGAGCGAGGTGCTGCCTAGAATCATGTGTATTGAGCTCAGCAGGTCTAAGCTTTGGTATGTGGGTCCTGTTTCTTTCCTGTGTATAGCTGTTCTTTTCACCCATTACTATCAGGGCATAGTTCTCTCTCTCTGTGACCATCTGATGTCAGGTAACTGTGTGGCCTTTTACAAGCAGCCCCTGCCTCTGTATAATGTAAATCAACTTATTAATTTCAGTACTAATTGTCTTCAGTAGTTACTTTCACTTCTCTGCAGTCTCCTTTTAATAAGAAATCACTATATGTTATTATGGAGATCTCACATTGCTTTGTCTATGTGCTGTCTGTGCTCAGGGCAGTCTCTTGTTATCATAACAGTCTCTTGTTATCACACTATGTGCTGTCAGTGTGATAACAAGAGACTGCCCTGAGCACAGACAGCACATAGTGTGATAACAAGAGACTGCCCTGAGCACAATGTGCTGTCTGTTCTCAGGGCAGTCTCTTGTTATCACACTATGTGCTGTCTGTGCTCAGGGCAGTCTCTTGTTATCATAACAGTCTCTTGCTATCACACTATGTGCTGTCAGTGTGATAACAAGAGACTGCCCTGAGCACAGACAGCACATAGTGTGATAACAAGAGACTGCCCTGAGCACAGACAGCACATAGTGTGATAACAAGAGACTGCCCTGAGCACAGACAGCACATAGTGTGATAACAAGAGACTGCCCTGAGCACAGACAGCACATAGTGTGATAACAAGAGACTGCCCTGAGCACAGACAGCACATAGTGTGATAACAAGAGACTGCCCTGAGCACAGACATCACATAGTGTGATAACAAGAGACTGCCCTGAGCACAGACAGCACATAGTGTGATAACAAGAGACTGCCCTGAGCACAATGTGCTGTCTGTGCTCAGGGCAGTCTCTTGTTATCACACTATGTGCTGTCTCTGCTCAGGGCAGTCTCTTGTTATCACACTATGTGCTGTCAGTGTGATAACAAGAGACTGCCCTGAGCACCGACAGCACATAG